>NW_027521142.1:0-121197 GCF_052094955.1 Ictidomys tridecemlineatus | reverse complement strand
AGTACTTCTGCACCCTAGTCACGAACCTCTGCTCTCTGTAAGATCCTTATGCACTCCAGTCTCCAACCTCTTCTCTCTGCAACAATTCTTCTCAATCTCAGTCTCCAACATCTGCTCTCTGCAAAGTTCCTTTAGCACCCCAGTCTCCAAACTCTGCTCTCTGTAAGATCCATCTGAACCCCAGTCTCCAACCTCTGCTCTCTGTAACAGTCCTTCTGCAAACCAGTCTCCAAACTCTGCTTCTGTAACTGTCCTTCTGCACCTCAGTCTCCAAACTCTTCTCTCTGTAACAGTCCATCTGCACCTCAGTCTATAAAATCTTCTCTCTGCAACGATCCTTCTGGACCCCAGTCTCCAAATTCTACTCTGTGCAACAGTCCTTCTGCACCACAGTCTCCAGACTCTGCTCTCTGTAAGATCCTTCTGCACTCCCGTCTCCAGACTCTGCTCTCTGTAACATTCCTTCTCCACCCCAGTCTCCAAATTTTGTCCTCTGCAACAGTTCTGCTGTTCTACAGTCTCCGAGATCTGCTCTGTTTAACAGTGCTTCTGTATGGAAGTCTCCAAACTCTGCTCTCTGTAAGGGTAAATCTACACCCCAATTTCCAAACTCTGCTCTCTGTAAACACTCCTTGTACACCTCAGTCTCCAACCTGTGCTCTCTGTAACATTCTTTCTGCACCCCAGTCTACAACCTCTACTCTCTGCATTGGTACCTATTAACCCCAGTCTCCAACCTTGTTCTCTACAACATACCTTCTGTACTGCAGTCTTCAACATCTGTTCTCTATAAGGGTCCTTTTGCAACCCAGTCTCCCACCTCTACTTTCTATATCAGTCCTTCTGCACCACAGTCTCCAAACTCTGCTCTCTGTAACCACCATTCTGCACCTCAATTTGCAACCTCTGCTCTCTGAAACAGTCCTTCTGCAACCAGTCTTCAAACTCTGCTCTCTGCAAGAGTCCTTCTGCACCCCAGTCTCAATCCTCTGCTCTCTGCAACAGTCCTTTTCCACCCCAGTCTCCAACCTCTGCTCTCTCTAAGGTGCCTTCTGCACCCCAGTCTCCAAAATCTGCTTTCTGTATCAGTTTTTCTGCACCCCAGTATCCAACCTGTGCTCTCTGTAATAGTCTTTATGCACCTCATACTCCAACCTCTGCTCTCTGCTACAGTCCTTCAGCGTCCCAATATCCAAAATCTTCTCTCTGCCACAGTCCTTCTGCACCTCAGTTTCAAAACTCTGCTCTCTGTATGATCCTTCTGAAACCCAGTCTCCAACCTTTGTTCTCTACAACAGTCATTCTGCACCCCAGACTCCAATGTATGCTCTCTGTAAGAGTCTTTCAGTCTCCAACCTCTGTTCTCTGTAAGGGTCCTTCTGAACCCCAGTCTTAAACCTCTGCTTTCTGTATCAGTCATTCTACACAGAAGTCTCTGAACACTGCTCTCTCCAACGATCCTTCTGCACCTCAGTCTCCAACCACTGCTCTCTCTAATAGTCATTCTTTACCTCATTCTCCAACCTCTGCTCTTAGTAAGATTCTTTTGCAACCCAGTCTCCAAACTCTGATCTCTGTAACTGTCCTTCTGCACCCCAGTCTCCAAGAACTTTTCTCTGTAACAGGCCATCTTCACCCCAGTCTCCAACTTCTGCTGTATGTAACAGTCCTTTTGCCCCCAGTCTCCAAACTCTTCTCTCTTGAATGATCCTTCTCCACCCCAGTCTCCAACCTCTGCTATCAGCAACAGTCCTTTCTGCACCCCAGTCTCCAACCTATGCTCCCTGTAAGATCTTTCTGCACACCTGTCTCCAACATCTGCTCTCTTTAACAGTCCTCTGTACCCCAGTCTCCAACTTCTGCTCTCTGTAATGGTCCTTCTGCACCTCAGTATCCAACATCTGCTCTCTGCAACACTTTTTCTGCAGCTCAGGCTCCTAACTTTGCTCTCTGCAACAGTTTCTCTGCACCTCAGTCTCCAACCTGTGCTCTCTGTAACAGTCCTTCTGCACCACAGTCCTCAAAATCTGCTTTCTGTAACAGTCTTCTGCATCTGAGTCTCCATCCTCTGCTCCATGCAACATACTTCTTCACCCAAATCTCCAACATTTGCTCTCTGAAAAAGTCCTTCTAAACCCTAGTCTCCAACCTCTGCTCTCTGTAACAGTCCTTCTACACCCCATTCTCCATACTCTGCTCACCCAAAAATACTTCTGCACCCCAGTCTCCATCCTCTGCTCTCTGCAACTATCCTTTTGAACCCCAGTCTCTCGCATCTGCTCTCTGCAACAGTCCTTCTCCACCCCAGTCTCCAAACTGTGCATTATGTAACAGTCCTTCTGGACCCCAATCTCCAACCTCTACTCTCTGCAGCAGTCCTTCTACACCCCAGTCTAAAACCTCTTTTCTCAGCAAAAGTTTTTCTGCACCCCAGTCTCCAACCTCTTCTCTCTGTAACAAACCTTCTGCACCTCAGTCTCCAACCTCTGTTTTTTGCAAGGGTCCTTCTGCACCTCAGTCTCCAACCTCTACTCTCTGTAACAGTGCTTCTGCACCTCAGTCTCAAAACTCTGCTCTCTGTAAGATCCTTCTGCACCCAAGTCTCCAAACTCTGCTCTGTAACAGGCATTCTGCACCCCAGTCTCCAACCTCTGCTCTCTGTATCAGTCCATCTGCAACCCAGTCTCCAACCTCTGCTCTCTGCAACGATCTTTCTGCACCCTAGTCTCCAACATCTGCTCTCTGCAACAGTTCTTCTGTACCTCAGTCTGAAAAATCTGCTCTCTACAACAATCCCTCTGCATCCCAGTCTCCAAACTCTCCTCTTGGTAACAGTCTTTCTGAACGTCTGTCTTTTACCTCTGCTCTCTGTAATACCCTTCTGAATCCCAGTGTGCAAACTCTGCTCTCTGTAACATTCCTTCTGCGCCCCAGTCTCCAACCTCTGCTCTCTGTAACAGGCCTTCTGCATCTCAGTCTGAAACCTCTTCTAGCTGCAACAGTCCTTGTGAACCCCAGTCTCAAACATCTGCTTCCTGCAACAGTTCTTCTGTACCTCAGTCTGAAAACTCTGCTCTCTGCAATAATCCATCTGTACCCCAGTCTCAAACTCTGCTCTCTTTAACAGTCCTTCTACACCCACGTCTCCATACTCTGATCGAGCCAACAGTCCTTCTGCACCCCAGTCTCCAACTCTGTTCTCTACATCGGTTCTTCTTAAACCCAGACTCCAACCTCTGCTTTCTGTAACAGTCTTTCTGTACCACAGTCTCCAACCTCTGTTCTCTGTAAGGGTCCTTATTCACCCCAGTATCCAAGCCCTGCTTTCTGTATCAGTCGTTTTGAACCACAGTCTCCAAACTCTGCCCTCTGTGACCTTCCTTCTGCAACTCAGTCTGCAACCTCTGCTCTCTGGAACAGTTCTTCTTCACCCCAGTCTCAATCCTCTGTTCACTTTCACAGTCCTTTTGCATCCCAGTCTCCAACATCTGCTCTCTGCAACAGTCATTCTGCACCCCAGTCTCCAAACTTTGCTCTCTGTAACAGTCCTTCTGTACTGCATTCTCCAACCTCTGCTCTCTGTAAGGGTACTTCTGCACCAGAGTCTCCAGCCTCTGCTTTCTGTGTCAGTCCTTCTGCAACCCAGTCTCTAATCTCTGCTCTGTGTAACTGCCCTTCTGCACCTTAGTCTCCAACCTCTGCTCTCTGCTACAGTCCTTCTGGACCCCAATCTCCAACCTCTACTCTCTGCAACAGTCCTTGTAGATCCCAGTCTAAAACCTCTGCTCTCTGCATCAGTCCTTCTGCACCCCTGTCTCATACCTCTGCTCTCTGTAACAATTCTTCTGCACCTCAGTCTCAAACCTCTGCTCTCTGCCACGGTCCTTCTGCACCTCAGTCTCCAAACTCTACTCTCTGTAACAGTGCGTCTGCACCTCAGTCTCCATTCTCTGCTCTCTGTAAGATCCTTCTGCAACCCAGTCTCCAAACTCTGCTCTATGTAACAGTCCTTCATCACCTCAGTCTCCAAACTTTTCTCTCTTTAACAGGCCTTCTGCATCCAAATCTCAAACATCAGCTCTGTGCAACGTTCCTTCTGCACCCCTTCTCTAAACTCTGCTCTCTGTAACAGGCTTTCTGCACCCCAGTCTCCAACTTCTCCTCTCTGAAACAGTCTTTCTGCATACAAGTCTCCAACCTCTGCTCTCTGCAACAGCCCCTCTGCACCCCAGTCTCCAATATCTGCTCTCTGAATTTGTTCTTTTGCACCTCAGTCTGAAAACTCTGCTCTCTTCCACGATC
This sequence comes from Ictidomys tridecemlineatus, assembly GCF_052094955.1. NCBI lineage: Eukaryota > Metazoa > Chordata > Mammalia > Rodentia > Sciuridae > Ictidomys > Ictidomys tridecemlineatus. The sequence continues at coordinate 116,895 of NW_027521142.1, read as the reverse complement.
TTTTTGCACCACAGTCTCAAACCTGTGGTCTCTGCAACAGTGCTTCTGCACCTCAGTCTTAAAATGCTGTTCTCTGCTACGATCCTTTTGCACCTCAGTCTTCAAACTCGACTCTCGGTAACAGTCCTTTTGCACCTGGGTCCCCAATATCTACTCTCAGTTAGATCCTTCTTCAACCCAGTCTCCAAACTCTGTGATCTGTAACAGTCCTTCTGGAGCCCTTCTCCACACTCTTCTCTCCATAACAGGCCTTCTGCACCCCAGTCTCTAACCTCTGCTCTCTATAACAGTCTTTTTGCACCTCAGTCTCCAACCTCTCCTCTCTGCAACAATCCTTCTGCACCCCAGTCTCCAACGTCTCCTCTCCTCAACAGTCCTTCTGCACCTCAGTCTTCAAATTCTGCTCTTGGCAACAGTCCTTCTTCACCCAAGTCTCCAGCTTCTGCTCTCTGCAACAGTCCTTCTACACCCCAGTCTTCAAACTTTTCTCTGTGTAACAGTCCTTCTGCACCCCAGTCTCCAACCTCTGCTCTCTGTAATGTTCCTTCTGCACCCCAGTCTCCAACCTCTGCTCTCTGTAACAGTCCTTCTGCACTGTATTCTGAAACCTGTGCTCTCTGTTACAGTCGTTCTATTCCGCAGTCTACAACCTCTGCTCTCTGTAACAATCCTTCTGCACCCCAGTCTCCAACCTCTGCTCTCTGTAACAGTCCTGCTGCAACTCATTCTCCCACCTCTTCTCTATGTTACAGTCCTTCTGCACCTCAGTCTGAAACCTCTGCTCTCTGCACGATCCTTCTGCACCCCAGTCTCTAATCACTGCTCTCTGTAACATTCGTCCTACACCACAGTCAACAAACACTGCTCTCTGTAAGATCCTTCTTCAACCCAGCCTCAAAACTCTGCTTTCTATAACAGTCCTTCTGCAACCCAGTCTTCAACCTCTGCTCTCTGTAGATGGCCTTATGCACTCCAGTCTCCAAACTCTGTTCTCTGAAACAGTCCGTCTGCACGCCAGTCTGCAACCTCGGCTCTCTGTATTGGTCCTTCTGCACCCCAGTCTCACACCTCTGCTTTCTGTATCATAGTTCTATACCCCAGTTTCCAATGATTGCTCTGTATAACAATACTTCTGCATCTCAGTCGCCAACCTCTGCTCTCTGAAACAGTCCTTCTGCACCCCAGTCTCCAAACTCTTCTTTCTGCAACATTCCTTCTGCACCCCACTCTCCTACCTGTGCTCTCTGTAACAGTCCTTCTGCACCGCAGTCTCCCACCTCTTCTCTCTGTAAAGATCCTTCTGCAGCCCAGTCTCCACCTCTGCTCTCTTCAACGATTCTTCTGCAACTCAGTCTCCAACTTCTGCTTTCTTCAACGATCCTTCTGCACCCCAGACTCCACCTCTGCTCTCTGTAACTGTTTTTCTGCACCTCAGTCTCCAACCTCTGCTGTCTGCAACCGTCCTTCTGCACCCCTGTCTCCACCATCTGCTCTCTGCAATGATCCTTATGCACCCCAGTCTCCAACATCTGCTCTCTGCAACAGTCCTTCTGCACCCCAGTCTCCAACGTCTCCTCTCCTTAACACTCCTCTGCACCCCAATCTCCAACCTCTGTTCTCTGTAAGGTCCTTCTGCACCCCAGTTTCCAAACTCTGCTCTCTGTAACATTCTTCTCCAACCCAGTGTACAACCTCTGCTTTCCTAAACGGTCCTGCTATAACCCAGTCTACAACATCTGTTCTCTGCCACAGTCCTTCTACTTTCCAGTCTCAAACATCTGTTCTCTGTAACAGTCCTTCTGTACCACAGTCTCCAACCTCTTCTCTCTCTAACGGTCCTTCTGCACCCCAGTCTCAAAACACGGCTTTCTGTATAAGTTCTTCTGAACCACGGATTTCAACCTCTGCTTTCTGTAACAGACCTTCTGCACCTTTGTCTCCAACCTCTGAACTCTGCAACCTTACTTCTGCACACCATTCTCTAACCTCTGCTCTCTGTAACGGTTCTTCTGCACCCCAGTCTAAACCTCTGATTTCTGTATCAGTAATTCTGCACCCCAGTTTCCAAATTTTGCTCTCTGTAACATTCTTTCTGCACCTCAGTCTCCAACCTCTGCTCTCTGTGACAGTTCTTCTGAACCCGAGTCTCCAAACTCTTCTCTCAGCAACAGTTCTTCTGAACCGCAGTCTCCAACATCTGCACTCTGAAACAGTTCTTCTATAAACCATTCTCCAACCTCTGCTCTCTGTAACAGTTTTCCTGTATGGCAGTCTCCGAACTCTGCTCTCTGCATTGGTCCTTCTGCACCCCAGTCTCCAACCACTACTTTCTGTATCAGTCCTTCTGAACCCCAGTCTCCAAACTCTGCTCTCTGTAACAGTTATTCTGCACCTCAGTCTCCAAATTCTGCTCTCGTCAACAGTCCTCTGCACCCTGCAACAGTCCTTCTTCACCTCATTCTCCCACCTCTGCAATTTGCAACAGTCCTTCTGCACCCCAGTCTCCAACCTCTTCTCTCTGTAACAATCCTTCTGTACCTCTGTCTCCACCTCTGCTCTCTGCAATGGTCCTTCTGAACCTCAGTCTCCAAACTCCATTCTGTGTAGCAGTCCTTCTGCACCTCAGTCTCCAACCTCTGCTCTCTGTAAGATCCTTCTGCAACCCAGTCTCCAAACTCTACCCTCTGTAACAGTCGTTCTGCATCCTTTCACCAAACTCTGCTCTCTATAACAGGCCTTCTGCACCTCAGTCTCCAACCTCTGTTCTCTGTAACAGTCCTTCTTCACCCCAGTCTCAAACCTCTGCTCTCTGCAAAGATCCTTCTGCACCCCAATCTCCAACCTCTGTAATCTCCAACAGTCCTTCTGCACCTCAGTCTGAAAACTCGGTTCTCTTCAACGATCCTTCTGCACCCCAGTCTCCAAACTCTGCTCTCTATAAAAGTCTTGTTCCACCTCAGTCTCCAACCTCTGCTCTCAGTAAGATCCTTCTGCAACCCTGTCTCCAAACTCTGCTCTGTGTAACAGTCCTTCTGCACCCCAGTCTCCAACCTCTGCTCTCTGCCACAGTCTTTCTAAATCAAAGTTTCCAACCTCTGCTCTCTGCAACAGTCTTTCTGCACCCCAGTATCCAAATTCTGTTGTCTGTAACAATCTTTCTGCACCTCAGTTCCCAAACTCTGACCTCTGCAATGGTCCTATTGCACCCCATTCTCTAGCCTCTGCTCTCTGCAAAGATCCTTCTGCACCCCAGTCTCCAACATCTGCTCTCTGCAACAGTCCTTGTGTACATCAGTCTGAAAACTCTGATCTCTGCAAGGATCCTTGTGCACCACAGTCTCTAAACTCTGCTTTCTGTAACAGTCCTTCTGCACCTCAGTCTCCAACCTCTGCTCTCTGTAAGATCCTTCTGCAACCCAGTCTCCAAACTCTGCCCTCTGTAACAGGCGTTCTGCATCCTTTCACCAAACTCTGCTCTCTGTAACAGGCCTTCTGCACCGCAGTCTCCAACCTCTGTTCTCTATAACAGTCCTTCTGCACCCCAATCTCAAACCTCTGCTCTCTGCAAAGATCCTTCTGCACCCCAGTGTCCAACCTCTGTAATCTCCAACAGTCCTTCTGCACCTCAGTCTGAAAACTCGGTTCTCTGAACGATCCTTCTGCACCCCAGTCTCCAATCTCTGCTCTCTATAACAGTCTTGTTCCACCTCAGTCTCCAACCTCTGCTCTGAGTAAGATCCTTCTGCGACCTTGTCTCCAAACTCTGCTCTCTGTAACAGTCCTTCTGCACCCCAGTCTTCAACCTCTGCTCTCTGCCACAGTCTTTCTAAATCAAAGTTTCCAACCTCTGCTCTCTGCAACAGTCATTCTGCACCCCAGTATCCAATTTCTGTTCTCTGTAACAATCTTTCTGCACCTCAGTTCCCAAACTGACCTCTGCAATGGTCCTATTGCACCCCAGTCTCTAGCCTCTGCTCTCTGCAACGATCCTTCTGCACCCCTGTCCCCAACATCTGCTCTCTGCAACACTCCTTGTGTACATCAGTCTGAAAACTCTGATCTCTGCAAAGATCCTTGTGCACCACAGTCTCTAAACTCTGCTCTCTGTAACAATCCTTCTGATCCCCATTCTCAAACCTCTGCTGTCTGTAAGATCCTTCTACACCCCAGTTTCCAAACTCTGCTCTCTGTAACATTCCTTCTACACCCCAGTCTCTAACATCTGCTCTGTGCAACGATCCTTCTGCAGGACAGTCTCCAACCTCTGGTCTCGGCAACAGTCCTTCTGCACCCCAGTATCCAAACTCTGCTCTGGGTACATTTCTTCTGCACCTCAGTCTCCCACCTCTGCTTTATGTAAGATCTTTCTGCAACAAAGTCTCAAACTCTGCTCTCTGTAACAGTCCTTATGCACCCCAGTCTCAAACCTCTGCTCTGTGCAACAGTTTGTCTGCACCACAGTCTCCTACCTCTACACTCTGAAAGATCCTTCTGCACCCCAGTCTCCAAACTCTGATCTCCATAACAGTCCTTCTTCACCCCTGTCTCCAACCTCTGCTCTCTGTAACAATCATTCTGCACCTCAGTCTCCAACATATGCTCTCTTCAACGGTCCTTCTGCACCACATTCTCCAACCTCTGTTGTTTGCAAGAGTCCTTCAGCATGTCAGTTTCCAACTTCTGCTCCCTGCAAAAATCCTTCTGAACTCCAGTCTCCAACCATTGCTCTAGGTAACATTTCTTCTGCACCTCAGTCTCCAAACTCTGCTCCATGTAAGATACTTCTGACACGCAGTCTTCAAACTCTGCTCTCTGTAACATTCCGTTTGCACCCCAGTCTCTAACCTCTGTTCTCTGTAACAGTTTTTCTATACCGCAGTCTCCAACCTCTGGTCTCTGTAACGGTCCTTCTGCACCCCAATTTCCAACCTCTGATTTCTGTAACAGTCCTTCTGCACCTCAGTCTCCAAACTCTGCTCTCTGTAACAGTGCTTCTACACCTCAGTCTCCAACCTCTGTTCTCTGTAACAGTCCTACTGAACCTCAGTCTGACACCTCTGCTCTCTTCACGAAACTTCTGCAACCCAGTCTCCAAACACTGCTCTCTGTAACAGTCCACCTGCACCTCAGTCTCCAACCTCTGCTCTATGTAAGAACCTTCAGCAACCCAGTATCCAACCTCTGCTCTCTATAACTGTCCTTCTGCACTCTAGTCTCCCACCTCTCCTCTCTGTAACAGCCTTCTGCAGGCCAGTCTCCAAACTCTTCTCTCTGTAGCAGGACTTCTGCTCCCCAGAATCCAAAATCTGCTCTCTGCAACGATTCTTCTGCACCCCAGTCTCCAATTTCGGCTCTCTGCAACGATTCTTCTCCACCCCAGTCTCCAACATCTGGTCTCTGCAACAGTCCTTTTGAACCCCAGTCTCCAAACTCTGCTATCCGTAAGATCCATCTGAACCCCAGTCTCCAAATTCTACTCTCTGTAACACTCCTTCTGCACCCCAGTCTCCAAACTCTGCTCTTTGTAACAGTCCTTCTGCACCTCAGTCTCCAAACTCTGCTCTCTGTAACAGTCCTTCTACACCTCAGTCTATAAAATCTGCTCTCTATAACAGTCCATCTGCACCTCAGTCTGACACCTCTTCTCTCTGCACTAAACTTCTGCACCCCAGTCTCCAACCACTGCTCTCTGTAACAGTCCACCTGTACCTCAGTCTCAAACCTCTGCTCTCTGTAAGATCCTTCAGGAACGCAGTCTCCAAACTCTGCTCTCTATAACTGTTCTTCTGCACCCCAGTCTCCAACCTCTCCTCTCTGTAACAGGCATTCTGCACGCCAGTCTCAAAACTCTGTTCTCTGTAGCAGGGCTTCTGCACCCCAGTCTCCAACCTCTGCTCTCTGCAATGATCCTTCTGCACCCCAGTCTCCAAGCTCTGCTCTCTGCAATGATTCTACTGCACCCCATTTTCCAACCTCTGATATCTGCAACAGTCCTTCTGCAACTCAGTCTCCAACTTCTGCTCTCTGTAAGATCCTTCTGCATTCCTGTCTCCAAGCTCGACTTATTTCAGTGATCTTTCTACACCCAAGTATCCATCCTCTGCTCTATGTAACAGGATTTTGCACCTCAGTCTCCAAGCTCTGCTCTCTGCAACAGTCCTTCTACACCCCAGTCTCCAACTTCTGCTCTCTCTAAGAGTCCTTCTGCACCTCAGTCTCCATCCTCTGCTCTCTGCAACAGTCCTTCTTCACCCCAGTCTCCAAAATCTGCTCTCTGTAGGATCTTTCTAAAACCCAGTCTCAAAACTCTGCTCTCTGTAGCTATCCTTCTGCACCTCAGTCTCCAAAGTCTGCTCTCTGTAACAGTCTATCTGCACCTCAGTCTGACACCTCTGCTCTCTGCACGATCCTTCTGCACCCCAGTCTTTAAGCACTGCTCTCTGTAACAGTCAACCTACACCTCAGTCTCCAAACTCTGCTCTCTGTAAGATCCTTCTGGAACTCAGTCTCCAAACTCTGCTCTCTGTAAGATCCTTCTGGAACTCAGTCTCCAAACTCTGCTCTCTATATCAGTCCTCCTGCACCCCAGTTCTCCAAACTCTCCTCTCTGTAACAGGCCTTCTGCACGCCAGTCTCCAAACTCTGCTCTCTGTAGCAGGCCTTCTGTACCCCAGTCTCCAAACTCTGCTCTATGCAATTATCCTACTTCACCCAAGGTTCCAACCTCTGATCTCTGCAACAGTCCTTCTGAAACTCAGTCTTCAACTTCTGCTCTCTGTAAGATCCTTCTGCACCCCTGACTCTAAGCTCTGATTATTGCAACGATCATTCTGCACCCCAGTGTCCAACCTCTGCTCTATGTAACAAAATTTTGCACCTCAGTCTCCAACCTCTGCTCTCTGCAACAGTCCTTCTGCACCCCAGTCATCAACTTATGCTCTCTCTAAGAGTCCTTCTGCAATGCAGTCTCCAACATCTGCTCTCTGCAACATTCCTTCTGCAGCCCAGTCTCCATCCTCTGCTCTCTTCAACAGTCCTTCTGCACCTCCAGTCTCCAAACTCTGCTCTCTGTAAGAATCCTTCTGCACATCAGTCTCCAAACTCTGTTCTCTGCAACGGTCCTTCTGCACCTCAGTCTCCAATGTCTACTCTCTGTAACAGTCCTTCTGCACTTCACTCTCCAACCTGGGATCTCTGTAGATCCTTCTAAAACCCAGTCTCAAAACTCTGCTCTCTGTATCTATTATTCTGCAAACCATTCTCCAACCTCTGCTCTCTGTAACAATCCTTCTGCACCTCAATCTCCAAACTCTGTACTCTGCAAAGTTATTCTGCACCTCAGTCTCCAACATGTATTCTCTGTAACAGTCTTTCTGCACCTGATTCTTTAACCTCTGCTCTCTGTAGGATCCTTCTGCAACCTAGTCTCCAAACTGTACTCTCTGAAACAGTCCTTCTGCACATCAGTCTCCAACCTCTGCTCTCTGCACCGATCCTTCTTCACCCCAGTCTCCAACCTCTGCTCTCTGCAACAGTCCTTCTGCACACCAGTCTCCAACATCTGCTCTCTTCAACAGTCCTTCAGCAATTCAGTCTTAAAACTCTACACCCAAATTTCCAACCTCTGCTTTCTGTAACAGTCCTTTTGCACCTCACTCTTCAAACTCTGCTCTCTGTAACACTCCTTCTACACCTCAGTCTCCAACCTCTGCTCTCTGTAACAGTCCTTCTGCACCCCAGTCTCAAAACTCCTCTATTGGAAACAGTCCTATACCACAGTCTTCAACCTCTGCTCTCTTTAACGGTCCTTCTGCATCCAAATTTTCAAACTCTGCTTCCTGTAACAGTCCTTCTGCACCCGAATCTCCAAACTCTGCTCTCTGTAACAGTCCTTCTTCACCGCAGTCTCCAAACTCTTTTCTCTGTACGATCGTTCTAAAACCCAGTCTCCAACGTCTGCTATCTGTAACTGTCCTTCTGCACTTCAGTCTTTAACCTCTGCTCTCTGCAACAATCCTTCTGCACTTCAGGCTCCAAACTCTGCTTTCTGCAACAGTCCTTCTGCACCCAAGTCTTCAACCTCTGCTCTCCGCAACATTCCTTCTGCATCCCAGTCTCCAAACTCTGCTCTATGTAAAAGTCTTTCTGCACCCCAGTCTCCAAACTCTGCTCTCTGTAACGATCCTTCTGCACCCCAGTCTCGAACCTCTGCTCTCTTCAACGATTCTTCTGCACCTCAGTCTCCATCCTCTGCTCTTTGCAACGATCCTTCTGCACCCCAGTCTCAAACCTCTGGTCTCTGCAACAGTCCTTGTGAACCCCAGTCTCCAACATCTGCTTTGTGCAACTGTTCTTCTGAACTTCAGTCTGAAAATTCTGCTCTCTGTAATCCTCCATCTGCAACCCAGTCTCCAACCTCTGCTATCTGTAACAGTCCTTCTGTTGCTCAGTCTCCAATCTCTGCTCAATGAAACAATTCTTCTGTGCACAAGTCTCTAACATCTGCTCTCTTAAACAGTCCTTCTCCACCCCAGTGTACAACATCTGCTTTCTGCAACAGTTCTTCGGCACCCCAGTCTCCAAACTCTGTTCTCTACATCAGTTCTTGTGCACCCCAGTCTTCAACCTCTGCTCTCTGTAACAGTCTTTCTGTACCACAGTCTCCAACCTCTGTTCTCTGTAAGGGTCCTTATGCACCACAGTATCCAACTTCTTCTTTCTGTATCAGTCGTTTTGAACTACAGTCACCAAACTCTGCCCTCTGCAAACGTCCTTCTGCAACTCAGTCTGCAACCTCTGCTCTCTGCAACAGTCCTTCTGCACCCCAGTCTTCAACCTCTGCTCTCTGCAACAGTCCTTTTGCACCCCAGTCTCCAAAATCTGCTCTCTGCAAAAGGCATTCTCCCCAGTCTCCAAACTTTGCTCTCTGTAACAGTCCTTATGTCCTGCATTCTACAACCTCTGCTCTCTGTAATGGTACTTCTGCACCCTAGTCTCCAACCTCTACTTTCTGTGTCAGTCCGTCTGCACCCCAGTCTCCAACCTGTGCTCTGTTTAACTGTCTTTCTGCACTTTAGTCTCCAACTTCTGCTCTCTGCTACAGGTCTTGTGGACCCCAATCTTCAACTTCTACTCTCTGCAACAGTCCTTCTACATCTCAGTCTAAAACCTCTGCTCTCTGCAACAGTCCTTCTGCACCCCAGTCTCCATCCTCTGCTCTCTGTAACAATCCTTATGCACCTCAGTCTCCAACCTTTGCTCTCTTCAACTATCCTTCTGCACTCCAGTCTGAAACCTCTGCTAGCTGCAACAGTCCTTGTGAACCCCCGTCTCCAACATCTGCTTCCTGCAACAGTTCTTCTGTACCTCAATCTGAAAACTCTTCTCTCTGCAATAATCCATCTGCACCCCAGTCTCAAAACTCTGTTCTCTGTAACAGTCCTTCTGTAACTCAGTCTCCAATCACTGCTCTCTGCAACAGTCCTTCTACACCCAAGTCTCCATACTCTGATCGCCCCAAAGGTCCTTCTGCACCCCAGTCTCCAAACTCTGTTCTCTACATCGGTTCTTCTGCAATGCAGACTCCAACCTCTGCTCTCTGTAACAGTCCTTCTGTACAACAGTCTCCAACCTCTGTTCTCTGTAAGGGTCCTTATGCACCTCAGTATCCAACCTCTGCTTTCTGTATCAGTCCTTTTGAACCACAGTCTCCAAAATCTTCCCTTTGTAACCGTCCTTCTGCAACTCAGTCTGCAACCTCTGCTCTCTGCAACAGTTCTACTGCACCCCAGTCTCCATCCACTGTTCTCTGCAACAGTCCTTTTGCACCCCAGTCTCCAACATCTGATCTTTGCAACAGTCATTCTGCAAGTCAGTCTCCAAACTTTGCTCTTTGTAACAGTTCTTCTGCACTCCAGTCTCCAAACCTCTGCTCTCTGTAAGGGTACTTCCACACCAGAGTCTCCAACCTCTGCTTTCTGTGTTAGTCCTTCAGTAATCCAGTCTCCAATCTCTGCTCTGTGTAACTGTCCTTCTGCACTTTAGTCTCGAAACTCTGCTCTCTTCTACAGTCCTTCTGGACCCCAATCTCCAACCTCTACTCTCTGCAACAGTCCTTGTACATCCCAGTCTAAAACCTCTGCTCTCTGCATCAGTCCTTCTGTACCCCTGTCTCCAACCTCTGCTCTCTGTAACAATCCTTCTTCATCTCAGTCTCCAGACTCTGTCTCTGAAAAGGTCCTTCTGAACCTCAGTCTCCAAACTCTAATCTCTGTAACAGTGCGTCTGCACCTCAGTCTCCATTCTCTGCTCTCTGTAAGACCCTTCTGCAACCCAGTCTCCAAACTCTGCTCTCTGTAACAGTCCTTCATCACCCCAGTCTCCAAATTGTGCTCTTTGTAACAGGCCTTCGGCACTCCAGTCTCCAACCTCTTCTCTCTGTATCAATCCATCTGCACCCCAGTCTCCAACGTCTGCTATCTATAACTGTCCTTCAGCACCCCAGTCTTTAACCTCTGCTCTCTGCAACAGTCCTTCTGCACCTCAGTCTCCAAACTCTACTTTCTGCAACAGTCCTTCTGAACTCAAGTCTCCAACCTCTTCTCTCCACAACATTCCTTCTGCACCCAATTCTCCAACCTGTGCTCTCGGTAAAAGTCTTTCTGAACCACAGCCTCTGAACTCTGCTCTCTGTACAGATCATTCTGCACCTCAGTTTCCAACCTCTACTCTCTGCAATGATACTTCTGTACCCCAGTCTCAAACCTCTGCTCGCTGCAACAGTCCTTGTGAACCTTCGTCTCCAACATCTGCTTCCTGCAACAGTTCTTCTGTACCTCAGTCTGAAAACTCTGCTCTCTGCAACAGTCCTTCTACACCCCAGTCTCCATACTCTGCTCGCCCCAACGATCCTTCTGCACCCCAGTTTCAAACCTCTGTTCTCTACATTAGTTCTTCAGCACCCCAGTCTCCAACCTCGGTTCTCTGTAACAGTCTTTATCTACCGCCATCTCCAACCTCTGTTCTCTGTAAGGGTCCTTATGCACCCCAGTATCCAACCTCTGCTTTCTGTATCAGTCATTTTGCACCACTTTCTTCAAACTCTTCCCTCACTAACAGTCTTTCTGCAACTCAGTCTGAAACCGCTGCTCTCTGTAAAAGTTCTTCTGCACGCCAGTCTCCAAACTCTGCTCTGTGTAACGATCCTTCTGCACCCCACTCTCAAGCCTCTGCTCTCTGCAACGATCCTTCTGCACCTAAGTCTCCAACCTCTGCTCTCTGCAACGATCCTTCTGCACCCCAATATCAAAACTCTGCTAGCTGCAACAGTCCTTGTGAACCCAAGTCTCCAACATCTGCTTCCTGCAACAGTTCTTCTGTACCTCAGTTTGAAAACTCTGCTCTCTGCTATAATCCATCTGCACCCCAGTCTTTAAATTCTGCTCTCTGTAACAGTCCTTCTGTACCTCAGTCTTCAAACAGTGCCCTATGCAACAGTCCTTCTGCACACAAGTCTACAACATCTGCTCTCTGTAAAAGTTTTTCTGCACCCTAGTCTCCATACTCTGCTCGCCTAAGCAATCCTTCTGCACCCCAGAATCCAACATCTGTTAACTACATCAGTCCTTCTGCATCTCAGTCTGCAACTTCTGGTCTCTGAAACAGTCCTTCTTCACCCCACTCTCCATCTTCTGCTCTCTGCAGCAGTCCTTTTGCACCCCAGTCTCCAACAACTGCTCTCTTCAACTGTCACTCTCCACCCCAGTCTCCAATCTCTGGTCTCTGTAACAGTTCTTCTGTACTGCATTCTCCAACCTCTGCTCTCTCTAAGGGTACTTCTGCACCTGAGTCTCAAACCTCTGCTTTCTGTATCAGTCCTTCGGCACCCCAATCTCCAACCTCTGCTCTGTTTAACTGTAATTCTGCACCTTAGTCTCCAAGTCTGCTCTCTGCTACAGTCCTTCTTGACCCCAATCTCCAACGACTACTCTCTGCAACAGTCCTTCTACATCCCAGTCTAAAACCTCTGCTCTCTGCAACAGTCTTTCTGCACACCAGTCGTCAAACTCTGCTCTCTGTAACAATCCTTCTGCACCTCAGTCTTAAATCTCTGCTCTCGGCAACTGTCCTTCTGCACCTCAGTCTCCAACCTCCACTCTGTAACAGTACTTCTGCACTTCAGTCTCTAACCTCTGCTCTCTGTAAGATCCTTGTGCAACCCAATCTCCAAACTCTGCTGTCTGTAACAGTCCTTCATCACCCCAGTCTCCAAACTCTGCTCTCTGTAACAGGCCTTCTGCACCCCAGTCTCCAAACTCTGCTTTCTGTGTCAGTCCAGCTGCACCCCAGTCTCCAACCTCTGCTCTCTGCAACTATCCTTCTGCACCCCAGTCTCATACCTGTGCTCACTGTAACAGTCCTTGTGTAACCCAGTCTACAACATCTGCTCTCTGCAACAGTTCTTGTGTACCTCAGTCCGAAATCTCTGCTCTCTGCAATAATCCTTCTGCACCCAGTCTCCAAACTCTGCTCTTAGTAACAGTCCTTCTGTACCTCAGTCTCCAAACTCTGCTCTCTGTAAGACCCTTCGGAAACCCAGTATTCAAACTCTGCTGTCTGTAACATTCCTTCTGCATCCAGTCTCTAAACTCTGCTCTCTGAAATAGGCCTTCTGTATCCCAGTCTCCAATTCTGCTCTTTTTAAGAGGCCTTCAGAACCCCAGTCTCCAAATTCTACTCTCTGCAAAGATATTCTGCACCCCAGTCTCCAACCTCTGCTCTCTACAACAGTCCTTTTGCACCCCAGTCTCCAACATCTGCTCTCTGTAAGATCTTTCTGCACACCAGTCTCCAACCTCTGGTCGCTGTAACTTTCCTTCTGTACCGGATTCTCCAACCATTGCCCTCTGCAACGGTCCTTCTGCACCCCAGTCTCAAACATCTGCTTTCTCTATCAGTCCTTCTGCACCCCAGTCTCTAACCTCTGCTCAATGTAACAGTCTTTCTGCACCTCAGTCTCCAAACTCTGCTTTCTACAACAGTCTTTCTGCACCCAAGTCTCCAAATACTGCTCTCTACAACATTCCTTCTGCACCTCAGTCTCCAACCTGTGCTTTCTGCAACGATCCTTCTGCACCTCATTCTCCCACCTCTGCTCTCTGCAAAGATTTTTCTGCACACCAGTCTTCAACCTCTGCTCTCTGCAACATTCCTTGTGAAACCCAGTCTCCAACATCTTCTCTCTGCAAAAGGTCTTCTGTACCTCAGTGTGAAAACTCTGCTCTCTGCAATAATCCATCTTCACCCCAGTCTCCAACCTCTGCTCTCTGTAACAGTCTTTCTTTACCTCAGTCTCCAATCTCTGCTCAATGAAAACAGTCCTTCTGCACACAAGTCTCAAACATCTGCTCTCTGAAACAGTCCTTCTACACTCCAGGCTCCAACCTCTGCTCTCTGCAACAGTCCATCTACACCCAAGTCTCTATACTCTTCTCACCCCAACGATCCTACTGCACCCCAGTCTCCAAAGTCTGCTCTCTGCAACAGTCCTTCTGTACCTCAGTCTCCAACCTCATCTCTCTGTAAGACCCTTCTGAAACCCAGTCTGCAAACTCTGCTCTCTGTAACAGTCCTCCTGCACCCCAGTCTCCAACCTCAGCTCTCCGTAACAGTCCTTCTGTACCACTGTCTCCAACCTCTGTACTCTGTAAGGATCCTTATGCACCCCAGTATCCAACCTCCTTTCTGTATCAGTCGTTTTGCACCACCTTCACCAAACACTTCCCTCACTAAAAGTTCTTCTGCAACTCAGTCTGCATCCTCTGCTCTGTGCAACAGTCCTTCTGCACCCCAGTCTCCATCCTCTACTCTCTGCAACAGTCCTTTTGCACCCCAGTCTCGAACATCTGCTCTCTGAAACAATCATTCTGCACCCAGTCTCCAACCTCTGCTCTCTGTAACAGTCCATGTGTACTACAATCTCCAAACTCTGCTCTCGCTAAGGGTACTTTTGCACCCGAGTCTCCAACCTCTGCTTTCTGTATCAGTCTTTCTGCATTCCAGTCTCCAAACTGTGCTCTGTGTAACTGTACTTCTGCACCTTAGACTCCAACATCTTCTCTCTGCTACACTCTTTCTGGTCCCAAATTTCCAAACTCTACTCTCTGCAACAGTCCTTCTACATTGCAGTCTAAAACCTCTGCTCTCTGCATCAGTCCTGCACGCCAATCTCCAACCTCTACTCTCAGCAACAATCCTTCTGAACCTCAGTCTTCAACCTTTGCTCTCTGCAACATTCCTTCTGCACCCCAGTATCAAACCATTGCTCTCTGTAAAAGTCCGTCTGTACCCCAGTCTCCAACCTCTGCTCTCAGTAACCATCTTTCTGCACCTCAGTCTCGAACCTCCACTCTCTGTAACAGTCCTTCTGCACCTCAGTCTCCAAACTCTTCTCTGTAAGATCCTTCTGAAACCCAGTCTCCAAAGTCTCCTCTCTGTAACAGTCCTTCTGTAACCCAGTCTTTAACCTCTGCTCTCTGCAACAGTCCTTCTGCACCTCAGTCTCCAACCTTTGCTTACTGCAACAGTCCTTCTGCAAACAAATCTCCAACCTCTGCTCTCCGCAACATTCCTTCTGAACCCACGTCTCCAACCTGTGCTCTCTATAAAAGTCTTTCTGCACCCCAGTCTCCAAACTCTGCTGTCTGTAACGATCCTTCTGCATCCCAGTCTCGAACCTCTGCTCTCTGCAACGATTCTTCTGCAAATCAGTCTCCAACTTCTGCTCTCTGCAAAAATCCTTCTGCACCCCAGTCTCAATCCACTGCTAGCTGCAACAGTCCTTGTGAACCCAAGTCTCCAACATCTGCTTCCTGCAACAGTTCTTCTGTACCTCAGTCTGAAAACTCTGCTCTCTGCAATAATCCATCTGCACCCCAGTCTCCAAATTCTGCTCTCTGTAACAACCTTCTGTACCTCAGTCTCCAATCACTGCTATATGCAACAGTCCTTCTGCACCCAAGTCTACAACATCTGCTCCCTGCAAAAGTCCTTCTTCACCCTAGTCTCCATACTCTGCTCGCCTAAACGATCTTTCTACACCCCAGGATCCAACATCTGTTCTCTACATCAGTCCTTCTGCAACTCAGTCTGCAACCTCTGGTCTCTGCTACAGTCCTTCTTCACCCCACTCTCCATCTTCTGCTCTCTGCAGCAGTCCTTTTGCACCCCAGTCTCCAACAACTGCTCTCTTCAACAGTCATTCTCCACCCCAGTCTCCATTCTCTGCTCTCCATAACAGTTCTTCTGTACTGCATTCTCCAACCTCTTCTCTCTCTAAGGGTACTTCTGCACCTGAGTCTCAAACCTCTGCTTTCTGTATCAGTCCTTCTGCACCCCAATCTCCAACCTCTGCTCTGTGTAACTGTACTTCTGCACCTTAGTCTCCAAGTCTGCTCTCTGCTACAGTCCTTCTAGACCCCAATCTCCTACGTCTACTTTCTGCAACAGTCCTTCTACATTCCAGTCTACAACCTCTGCTCTCTGCAATAGACCTTCTGCACCCCAGTCTCCAACCTCTGCTCTCTGTAACAATCCTTCTGCACCTCAGTCTCCAACCTCCACTCTCTGTAACTGTTTTTTTGCACCTCAGTCTCCAACCTCCTCTCTCTGTAACAGTGCTTCTGCACTTCAGTCTCCAACCTCTGCTCTCTGTGAGATCCTTCTTCAACCCAGTCTCTAAACTCTGCTCTCTGTAACAGTCCTTCATTGCCCCAGTCTCCAAAATCTGCTCTCTGTAACAGGCCTTCTTCACCGCAGTCTCCAAACTCTGCTCTCTGTGTCAGTCCATCTACACCCCAGTCTCCAACCTCTGCTCTCTGCAACAATCCTTCTGCACCCCAGTCTCATATCTGTGCTCGCTGTAACAGTCCTTGTGTAAACCAGTCTACAACATCTTCTCTCTGCAACAGTTCTTGTGTACCTCAGTCTGAATTCTTTGCTACCTGCAATAATCCTTCTGCACCCAGTGTCCAAACTCTGCTCTTAGTAAAATTACTTCTGTACCTCAGTCTCCAAACTCTGCTCTCTGGAAGACCCTGGGGAAACCCAGTATTTAAACTCTGCTGTCTGTAACAGTCCTTCTGCACCCAGTCTCTAAACTCTGCTCTATGTAATAGGCCTTCAGAATCCCAGTCTCCAACTTCTACTCTCTGCAATGATATTCTGCACCCCAGTCTCCAAACTCTGCTCTCTACAACAGTCCTTTTGCACCCCACTCTCCAACATCTGCTCTCTGTAAGATTTTTCTGCACACCAGTCTCCAACCTCTGGTCGCTGTAACTGTCCTTCTGTACCGGATTCTCCAACCAAGCCCTTTGTTACGGTCCTTCGGCACCCCAGTCACCAACATCTGCTTTCTCTATCAGTCCTTCTGCACCCCAGTCTCCCACCTCTGCTCAATGTAACAGTCTTTCTGCACCTCAGTCTCCAACCTCTGCTTTCGGCAACAGTCCTTATGCACCCAAGTCTCCAAATACTGCTCTCTACAACATTCTTTCTGCACCCAGTCTCCAACTTGTGCTTTCTGCAACGATCCTTCTGCACCTCATTCTCCAACCTCTGCTTTCTGCAAAGATCCTTCTGAACACCAGTCTCCAACCTCTGCTCTCAGCAACAGTTCTTGTGAACCCCAGTCTCCAACATCTTCTCTCTGCAAAAGGTCTTCTGTACCTCAGTGTGAAAACTCTGCTCTCTGCAATAATCCATCTGCACCCCAGTCTCCAACCTCAGCTCTCTGTAACAGTCCTTCTGTACTGCAGTCTGCAACCTCTGTTCTCCGTTAGGGTCCTCATGCACCCCACTACCCAACATCTGCTTTCTGTATCAGCGGTTTTGCACCATAGTCTCCTAACTCTGCCCTCTGTAACAGTCTTTCTGCAACTCAGTCTGCAATGTCTGCTCTCTTCAATACTCCTTCTGCACCACAGTCTCCATCCTCTGCTCTCTGCAAAAGTCCTTTTGCACCAAAGTCTCCAAAATCTGCTCTCCTCAACAGTCATTCTCTAACCAAGTCTCCAATGTCTGCTCTCTGTAATAGTCCTTCTGTACTGCATTTTCCAACTTCTGCTCTCTGTAAGGGTACTTCTACACCCGAGTCTCCAAACTCTGCTTTCTGTATCAGTCCTTCTGAACCCTAGTCTCCATCCTGTGCTATGTGTAATTGTCCTTCTGCACCTTAGTCTCCAACCTCTACTCTCTGCAACAGTCCTTCTACATCCCAGTGTAAAACATCTGCTCTCTGCAACTGTCCTTCTGCATCCGAGTCTCCATCCTCTCCTCTCTGTAACAATCCTTCTGCACCTCAGTATCCAAACTCTGCTCTCTACAAAGGTCCTTCTGCACCTCTGTCTCCAACCTCTACTCTAATTAACAGTGTTTCTGCACCTCAGTCTCCAAATCTGCACTCTGTAAAATCCTTCTGCAACCCAGTCTCCAAACTCGGCTCTCTTTAAAAGGCCTTCTGCACCCCAGACTCCACACTCTGCTCTCTCTATCAGTCCATCTGCACCCCTGTCTCTAATCTCTGCTCGCTGCAACAGTCCTTGTGCAACCCAGTCTACAACATCTGAAACAGTTCTTTTGTACCTCAGTCTGAAAACTCTGATCTCTGCAATAATCCTTCTGCACCCCAGTCTCCAACCTCTGCTCTCTGTAACAGTCCTTATAAACCTCATTCTCCATCCTCATCTCTCTGTACGACCCTTCTGAAACCCAGTGTGCAATTCTGCTCTCTGTGACAGTCCTTCTGCACCCCAGTCTCCAACCTGTGCTCTCTGTAACAGGCCTTCTGCACTCCAGTCTCCAACCGCTGCTCTCTGTAAGAAGCCTTCTGCACCACAGTCTCCAACTTCTATTCTCTGCAAGAATGCTTCTGCACCCCAGTCTCCAACATCTGCTCACTACAACAGTCCTTCTGCACCTCAGTCTCCAACCTCCACTCTCTGTAACAGTGCTTCTGCACTTCAGTCTCCAAACTCTTCTTTCTGTAAGATCCTTCTGCAACTTAGTCTCCAAACTCTGCTCTCTGTAACAGACCTTCTGCACCCCAGTCTCCAAACTCTGCTCTCTGTGTCAGTCCATCTGCACCCCAGTCTCCAACCTCTGCTCTCTGCAACGATCCTTCTGCACCCCAGTCTCATACATGTGCTCGCTGTAACAGTCCTTGTGTAACCCAGTCTACAACATCTGCTCTCTGCAACAGTTCTTGTGTACCTCAATCTGAAATCCCTGCTCTCTGCAATAATCCTTCTGCACCCAGTCTCCAACCTCTGCTCTTAGTAACAGTAATTCTGTACCTCAGTCTCCAAACTCTGCTCTCTGTAAGACCCTTCGGAAACCCAGTATTCAAACTCTGCTGTCTGTAACAATCTTTTTGCACCCAGTCTCTAAACTCTGCTCTCTGTAACAGGTCTTCTGTATCCCAGTCTCCAAACTCTGCTCTCTGTACGAGGCCTTCAGAACCCTAGTCTCCAACTTCTACTCTCTGCAACGATATTCAGCACCCCAGTCTCCAACCTCTGCTCTCTACAACAGTCCTTTTGCACCCCAGTCTCCAACATCTGCTCTCTGTAATATCTTTCTGCAAACCAGTCTCCAACCTCTGCTCGCTGTAACTGTCCTTCTGTACTGGATTCTCCAAACATTGCCCTCCGTAAAGGTCCTTCTGCACCCCAGTCTCCAATATCTGATTTCTCTATCAGTCCTTCTGCACCCCAGTCTTCAACCTCTGCTCAATGTAACAGTCTTTCTGCACCACAGTCTTCAACCTCTGCTTTCTGCAACAGTCCTTCTGCACAGAAGTCTCCAACCTCTGATCTCTGCAACAATTCTTCTGCACGCCAGTCTCCAAACTCTGCTCTCTTTAATGATCCTTCTGCACCCCAGTCTCAAACCTCTGCTTTACTCAACGATCCTTCTGCACCTCAGTCTCCAAGCTCTGCTCTCTGCAAAGATCCTTTGGCAACGCAGTCTCAAACCTCTGCTCGCTGCAACAGTCCTTGTGAACCCCAGTCTGCAACATCTGCTCTCTGCAACAGTTCTTCTGTACCTCAGTCTGAAAACTCTGCTCCCTGCAATAATCCATCTGACCCCCAGTCTCTAACCTCTACTCTCTGTAACAGTCCTTCTGTACCTCAATCTCTGCTCTATGCAACAGTTTTTTTTGCATCCAAGTCTCCAACATCTTCTCTCTGAAACAGTTCTTCGAAACCCCAGTCTTCAACCTCTTCTCTCTGCAACAGTCCTTCTACACCCCAGTCTCCATACTCTGCTCGCCCCAACGATCTTTCTGCACCCCAGTCTCCTAACTCTGCTCTCTGCAACAGTCTTTCTACACTCAAGTCTCCATTCTCTGCTGGCCCCATCGATACTTCTGCACCCCAGTCTCCAACATCTGTTCTCTACATCAGTTCTTCTGCAACCCAGTCTCCTACCTCTGCTCTCTGTAACAGTCCTTCTGTACCGCAGTCTACAACCTCTGTTCTCAGTTAGGGTCCGTATGCACCCCAGTACCAAACATCTGCTTTCTGTATCAGTCGTTTTGCACCACAGTCTCCAATGTCTGCCCTCTGTAACAGTCCTTCTGCAACTCTGTCTGCAACATCTGCTCTCTGCAACAGTCCTTCTGCACCCCAGTCTCCAACATCTGCTGTCTGCAACACTCATTTTCCACCCCAGTCTCCAATCTCTGCTCTCCTTAACAGTTCTTCTGTACTGCATTCTCCAACCTCTTCTCTCTCTAAGGGTACTTCTGCACCTGAGTCTCAAAACTCTGCTTTCTGTATCAGTCCTTCTGCACCCCAATCTCTTATCTCTGCTCTGTGTAACTGTACTTCTGCACCTTAGTCTCCAAGTCTGCTCTCTGCTACTGTCCTTCTGGACCCAATTTCCAACGTCTACTCTTTGCAACTGTCCTTCTACATCCCAGTCTAAAACCACTCCTCTCGGCAAGAGTCCTTCTGCACCTCAGTCTCCAAACTCTGCTATCTGCAACTGTCCTTCTGCACCTCAGTCTCCAACCTCCACTCTCTGTAACAGTGCTTCTGCACTTCAGTCTCCAACCTCTGCTCTCTGTAAGATCCTTCTGCAACTTAGTCTCCAAATTCTGCTCTCTGTAACAGTACTTCATTACCCCAGTCTCCAAACTCTGCTCTCTGTAACAGACCTTCTGCACCCCAGTCTCCAAACTCTGCTCTCTGTGTCAGTCTATCTGCACCCCTGTCACCAACCTCTGCTCTCTGCAACGATCCTTCTGCACCCCAGTCTCATACCTGTGCTCGCTGTAACAGTCCTTCTGCAACCCAGTCTACAACATCTGCTCTCTGCAACAGTTCTTGTGTACCTCAGTCTGAAATCTCTGCTCTCTGCAATAATCTTTCTGCACTCAGTCTTCAACCTCTGCTCTTAGTAACAGTCCTTCTGTACCTCAGTCTCTAAACTCTCCTCTCTACAACAGTTCTTTTGCACCCAAGTCTCCAACATCTGCTCTCTGTAAGATCTTTCTGCACACCAGTCTTCAACCTCTGCTCGCTGTAACTGTACTTCTGTACCGGATTCTCCAAACATTGCCTTCTGTAACAGTTTTTCTGCACCACAGTCTCCAACATCTGCTTTCTCTATCAGCCCTTCTGCACCCCAGTCTCCAACTTCTGCTCAATGTAACAGTCTTTCTACACCTCAGTCTCTAACCTCTGCTTTCTGCAACAGTCCTTCTCCAGCCAAGTCTCCAAATACTGCTCTCTACAACATTCCTTCTGCACCCAGTCTCCAACCTGTGCTTTCTGCAATGATCATTCTGCACCTCAGTATCCAAACTCTGCTCTCTGCAAAGATCCTTCTGAACACCAGTCTCCAACCTCTGCTCTCTACAACAGTCCTTGTGAACCCCAGTCTCCAACATCTTCTCTCTGCAAAAGTTATTCTGTACCTCATTCTGAAAACTCTGCTCTCTACAATAATCCATCTTCAGCCCAGTCTCCCAACTCTACTCTCTGTACTAGTGCTTCTGTATCTCAGTCTCCAATCTCTGCTCTATGAAACAGTCCTTCTGCAAAAAAGTCTCAAACATCTGCTCTGTGAAACAGTCCTTCTACACCCCAGACTTTAAACTCTGCTCTCTTAAACAATCCATCTACACCCCAGTCTCAATACTCTACTCGCCCCAACGATCTTTCTGCACCCCAGTCTCCAACGTCTGCTCTCTGCAACAGTCCATCTGTACCTCAATCTCCAACCTCATCTTTCTGTAAGACCCTTCTGAAACCCAGTCTGCAAACTCTGCTCTCTGTAACAGTCCTTCTGTACCCCAGTATCCAACCTCTGCTCTCTATAACAGGCTTTGAGCAAAGCAGTCTCCAAACTGTGTTCTCTGTAAGAGGCCTTCTGCACCCCAGTCTCCCACCTCTACTCTCTGCAAGAATCTTTCTGGACGCCAGTCTCCAACATCTGCTCTCTACAACAGTTTTTCTGCCCCCAGTCTCCAACCTCTGCTCTCTGGAAGATCCTTCTGCAAACCAGTCTCCAAATGTTGCTCACTGTAACAGTACTTCTGCAACCCAGTCTTCAAACTCTGCTCTCTGTAACAATAATTCTGCACCTCAGTCTCCAACCTCTGCTCTCTGCAACAGTCCTGCTGCACCCCAGTCTCCAACCTGTGGTCTCTGCAACAGTCCTTCTGCACCTCAGTCTTAAAACCCTGTTCTATGCTATGATCCTTTTGCACCTCAGTCTCCAATCACGACTCTCTGTAACAGTCCTTCTGCACCTGGATCCCCAACATCTGGTCTCTGTTAGATCCTTCTTAAACCCAGTCTCTAAACTCTGTGATCTGTAACAGTCCTTCTGGAACCCTTCTCCACACTCTGCTCTCCGTAAAAGGCCTTCTGCACGCCAGTCTCCAACCTCTGCTCTCTGAAACAGTCTTTTTGCACCTCAGTCTCCAACCTCTGCTCTCGGCAATGATCCTTCTGCACCCTAGTCTCCAACGTCTCCTCTCCTCAACAGTCCTTCTGCACCTAAGTCTACAAATTCTTCTCTCTGCAACAGTCCTTCTTCAACCAAGTCTCCAACCTCTACTCTCTGCAACAGTCCTTCTACACCCCAGTCTTCAACCTCTGCTCTGTGTAACAGTCCTTCTGCACCCCAGTCTCCAAACTCTGCTGTCTGTAACAATCCTTCTGCACCACAGTCTCCAACCTCTGCTCTCTATAACAGTCCTTCTGCACTATATACTCCAAACTCTGCTCTCTGTTACAGTCTTTCTACACCGCAGTCTCCAAACTCTGCTCACTGTAACGGTCCCTCTGTACCCCAGTTTTCAAAATCAGCTTTCTGTAACAGTCCTTCTGCACCTTAGTCACCAAACTCTGCTCTCTGTAACAGTTCTGCTGCACTTCAGTCGCCAAACTTTGCTCTCTGTTACAGTCCTTCTGCACCTCAGTCTGATACCTCTCCTCTCTGCACTATCCTTCTGCACCCCAGTCTCCAATAACTGCTCTCTGTAACATTCCTCCTGCACCACAGTCACCAACCATTGCTCTCTGTAAGATCCTTCTTCAAACCAGGCTCAAAACTCTGCTCTCTATAACAGTCCTTCTTCAACCCAGTCTCCAACCTCTGCTCTCTGTAGCAGGCCTTTTGCACCCCAGTCTCCAAACTCTGCTCTCTGAAACAGTCTTTCTGCACGTCAGTCTGCAAACTTTTCTCTCTGTAACAGTCCTTCTGCACCGCAGTCTCCCACCTCTGCTCTCTGCAACAGTTCTTCTACACCCCAGTCTCTAACCTCTGCTTTCTGCAACATTCCTTCTGCACCCCAATCTCCAATCTGTGCTCTCTTTAACAGTCCTTCTGAACCACAGTCTCCCACCTCTTATCTCTTTAATGATCCTTCTGAAGCCCAGTCTCCACCTCTGCTCTCTTCAACGATTCTTCTGCAACTCAGTCTCCAATCTCTGCTCTCTTCAACGATCCTTCTGCACCCCAGTTTCCAAACTCTGCTCCCTTTAACTGTTTTTCTGCACCTCAGCATCCAAATTCTGCTCTCTGCAACAGTCCTTCTGCAACCCTGTCTACAACCTCTGCTCTCTGCAACGATCCTAATGCACCCCAGTCTCCAAGATCTGCTCTCTGCAACAGTCCTTCTGCACGCCAGTCTTCAACGTCTCCTCTCCTCAACACTCCTTCTGCAGTGTAGTCTCTAACCTCTGTTCTCTGTAAGGTCGTTCTGCACCCCAGTTTCCAAACTCTGCTCTCTATAACATTCCTAATCCAACCCAGTTTACAACCTCTGCTTTCTTCAACGGCCCTGCTACAACCCAGTCTCCAACATCTGTTCTCTGCATCAGTCCTTCTACTTCTTAGTCTCCAACCTCTGCTCTCTGTAACAGTCCTTCTGCACCCCATTCTCTAACCTCTGCTCTCTGCAACAGTCCTTCTGTACCCCACTCTCCAACCTCTGCTCTCAGTAACGGTCCTTCTACACCCCAGTCTCAATATCTGCTTTCTGTATCAGTAATTCTGCACGCCAGTCTCTAAACTTTGTTCTCTGTAACATTCATTCTGCACCTCAGTCTCCAAACTCTGCTCTCTGCGACAGTTTTTCTGAACTCCAGTCTCCAAACTCTGCCCTCTGCAACAGTTCTTCTGAACCCCAATCTCCAACGTCTGCACTCTGAAACAGTTCTTCTATAAACCATTCTCCAACCTCTGCTCTCTGTAACAGTCCTCCTTTATTGCAGTCTCCAAACGCTGCTTTCTGCAACAGTCCTTCTGCACCACAGTCTCCAACCTCTGCTTTCTGTAACAGTCCTTCTGAACACCAGTCTCCAAACTCAGCTCTCTGTAACAGTCCTTCTGAAATTCAGTCTCCAAATTCTGCTCTCTGCAACAGTCATTCTGCACCCAAGTCTCCAACACCTGCTCCCTGCAACAGTTCTTCTTCATCCCATTCTCCAAACTCTGCTATCTGCAACAGTCCTTCTGCACCCCAGTCTCCAAACTCTGCTCTCTATAACAATCCTTCTGCACTTCTTTCTCCACCTCTACTCTCTGCAATGGTCCTTCTGCACCTCAGTCTCCAACCTCTGCTCTCTGTAAGGGTACTTATACACCCGAGTCTCCAACCTTTGCTTTGTGTATCAGTCCTTCTGCACCCCAATCTCCAACCTGTGCTCTGTGTAACTGTCCCTCTGCACCTTAGTCTCCAAACACTGCTCTCTGCTACATTCTTTCTAGACCCAAGTCTGCAACCTCTGCTCTCTTTAACAATTCTTCTGCACCCAAGTTTCCAATCTCTGCTCTCTGCAACAGTCCTTCTACACCCCAGTCTTCAACCTCTGCTCTGTGTAACAGTCCTTCTGCACCCCAGTCTCCAACCTCTGTTCTCTGTAACAGTCCTTCTGCACCATATTCTCCAACCTCTGCTCTCTGTAACAGTCGTTGTATACCGCAGTCTACAACCTCTGCTCTCTGTAACAGTCCCTATGCACCCCAATTTCCAACCTCTGCCATCTGTAACAGTCCTTCTGCACCTCAGTCACCATCCTATGCTCTCTGTAGCAGTCCTTCTGCACCTCAGTCTGAAACCTCTGCTCTTTGCACGATCCTTCTGCACCCCAGTCTCCAACCACTGCTCTGTGTAACAGTCGTCCTGCACCTCAGTCACCAACCTCTGCTCTCTGTAAGACCCTTCTGCAACCCAGCCTCAAAACTCTGCTCTCTATAACAGTCCTTCTTCAACCCAGCCTCAAAAGTCTGCTCTTTATAACAGTCCTTCTGCAACCCAGTCTCCAAACTCTGCTCTCTGTACCAGGCCTTCTGCACCCCACTCTCCAAACTCTGCTCTCTGAAACACTCCTTCTGCACGCCAGTCTCCAAGCTCTACTTTCTTTAACGGTCCTTCTGCACCCCAGGCTCCTACCTCAGCTTTCTGTATCATAATTCTTCATCTCAATCTCCAACGTTTTCTCTGTGTAACAGTCCTTCTTCATCTCAGTCTCTAAACTCTGCTCTCTGCAACAGTCCTTCTGCACCCCAGTCTCCAACCTCTGCTTTCTGCAACATTCCTTCTGCACCCTAGTCTTTAACCTGTTCTCTCTGTAACAGTCCTCCTGCACCCCAGTCTCCCACCTCTGCTCTCTGTAACTATCCTTCTGCCGCCAAGTCTCCACCTCTGCTCTCTGCAATGATTCTTCTGCAACTCCGTCTCCAACTTCTGCTGTCTTTAACGATCCTTCTGCACCTCACTCTTCAAACTCTGCTCTCTGTAACAGTTTTTCTACAACTCAGTCTCCAACCTCTGCTCTCTGCAATCGTCCTTCTGCACCCCAGTCTCCAACCTCTGCTCTCTGCAACGATCCTTCTGCACCCAAGTCTCCAATGTCTCTTCTCCTTAACACTCCTTCTGCACCCCAGTCTCCAACCTCTGTTCTCTGTAAGGTTTTTCTGGACCCCAGTTTCCAAACTCTGCTCTCTGTAACATTCCTTCTCCAACCAAGTAACCAACCTCCACTTTCTTCAACGGTTTTTCTGCAACCCAGTCTCCAAACTCTGTTCTCTGAAAAAGTTTTTCTGCTCCCCAATTTCCAAACTCTGCTCTCTTTAACAGTCCTTCTTTACCACAGTCTCCAACTTCTGCACTCTGTAGTGGTCCTTCTGCACCCTAGTCTGCAACCTCTGTGTTCTGTATCAGTCCTTCTGCACCACAGTCTCCAAACTCTGCTCTATGTTACAGTCCTTCTGCAACTCGGTCTCCAAAGTCTGCTTTCTGTAAGATCCTTCTGCAACCAAGTCTCCAAACTCTGCTCTCTGTAACAGTCCTTCTGCACACCAGTCTCCAACCTCTGCTCTCTGTAACAGTCCTTCTTCACCCCAGTCTCCAACCTCTGCTCTCTGCAACAGTCATTCTGAACCCCAGTCTCCAACATCTGCTCTCTGCAACAGTCCTTCTGCACCTCAGTCTCCAAACTCTGCTTTCTGTAACAGTCCTTGTGCACCTCAGTCTCCAACTTCTGCTCTCTGCAACAGTTCTTCTGCACTCCAGTAATTAACATCTACTCTCTGAAACAGTCCTTCTACACTCCTGTCCAAATGCACAAGAATGAGACCTGAACTATCGCTTAACCTGCAAAAAATCAACTCAAAATGCATTAAAGACCCAGAGACTAGACCAGAAATTATGCAGGTTCCTGGAAAAAACAAAGTCAATACTCCAATCTACAGGCAGAGGCAATGACTTTCTCAATAGAATGCCAAATCTCAGGAGATAACACCAAAAGTTAGCTAATAGGATGGCATCAAATTAAGAAGGTTATGCACAGCAAAGGAGACAATTAGAATATGAAGAGAGAACCTATGGAAAGGGAGAAAATTTTTATGAGGTGCTCTTCTAAAAAAGGATGAATATTCAGAATATTAATAGAGAACTCAAAAAACTAAACATCAAACCCACAATTATTAAATAACCCAATTATCAAATAACCCAATTACCAAATGGGAAACTAAATGAACTAAACAGACACGTCTTAGAAGAAAATATGTGAGGGGCAACAAATATATGAAAATACTTGCAAGTCAAGACTACCCTGAGATTTCATCTCACTTCAGTGACAAAGGCAACCACCAAGAATACAAACAGAAACGAGTGTTACAAGGAGAGAATTGGAGAGAAAGGAGCACTCTCACCCTGTTGGTGGGCATGTAAATCAGCAAAACCACCACAGAAATCGGGATAGAGGCTCCTCAGGAGTAGCCATGGACCACCCTGCGACCCAGCCCTACCTCTGCTTGGTATTTATCACAGCGGATCGAAGTCATCATACTATAATGACACATACATGCCCATGAACCAGCCGTGGTGACATAAGTGGACGAATGGATAAAGAACATCTGGTATATGCACATTGGAATTTCATTCAGCCATAAAGAAGAACGAAATTATGTCATGCTGGAAGATGGATGGATCTTCAGAACATTAAGGGAAATAAGCAACTCAGAAAGTTAAGGGCCCTATGTTTTTCTTCTGTTAAAGCTAGAGGGGGAAAAGGAAGGAAAGTTGGGAAGGGAGTCTCATCATGAAAGTTGAAGGAAGATCAGTAGAGTCAAGGCACCAGGGGAGGAGGTGAGGAAAAGGGAAATATTGGAATGATATTGGCCAAAGTTCACGGTTATTTTGTGTGCATGTTCAAATATGTGTCAGCAAATCCCACCATTATGGACCACTACAATGCACCAATGAAGTGTGAAAAGAAGAGTTTCACATTACGTGGGACAGGCACTATTCTAGGAGGGTGCCCATTTTTTCCCATGTATAAATACCACGATCATTTACCACTGTCTAAAATATCTACAGATTCAAATGTTCTGATCACTGCTCCACCACATGGCCTCTTCTACTTCAGGGTCCCCTTATTCTCACTGAAATCAGGGAGCCCATTTCAACGATGCCATCTGTTAATGTCTTCCCAGGCTGCTGAGGACAGCGGCTGCGGGTTTCTCAAGGATCTGGTGCTGCCTTCTGAACGCATGTCCACGAGGCCTTGGCGTAGGCTGGTGCTCCAGGCCCTCCTCCAGATTCAACTGTGAGGCCAGGGAAGAGGTCACATAACACGCCATCCAACACCTTATTTATTTCTGATCACCATCCTCTCCATTATTCCAGAATCATATTGGTCATTGAACTTAAGCAAACACTGAGTCCAGATTTCAGTCCATCAACCAAATAGAGTCTAATAGCCACTCCCTGTGGCTCAGGAAATTCCTTGGCCCTAACATTTCTGGTGATTACGTCCCTGTGACTGCATTCAAGATGATCCAGCAATATGTCCTGACTTCTTTGGTCTAGAAGACTCAAACAAATTCTCTTATATATTCTTAAGGCTCCTATTAACAAAATACAGTAAAATATTTACCTTTTATTTTGGTGTGACCCTTATACTCTCCTGGGCTATATTTTATACTCTTACCTGAGGCATTCTAGGATCAGACCCCAATTAAGAGTCTGGTGACAATGTGGGATGATGGATGAGTATCTTAAAGACAATTGGGCTGGGGATGTGGCTGAAGCAGTAGTGCGCTTGCCTGGCACGCATACGGCCCGGGTTCGATCCTCAGCACCACATACCAACAAAGATGTTGTGTCCGCCGAGAACAAGAAAATGAATATTAAAAATTCTCTCTCTCTCTCTCTCTCTCTCTCTCTCTCTCTCTCTCTCTCTCTCTCTCTCCCCTCTCCTCTCCTCTCCTCTCCTCTCTCACTCTCTCTTAAAAAAAAAAGACAACTACCCAGGTAGAGTCACCATAGGGTCTCCAATTTAGGGAAAGCTAGTCTCCTCGGGGGAGGAGGGGCTGCTTCTGACAGCAAAGAGGGTTAATGGAGATTTCAGTGTTTAAGGCTCTGAGATTTGTCTAATTCCACTGGTATTTTGCCATTCTAATTAACAGGGTCTCAATCATTCTCCCATTAATGTCCTAATTGACATAAGAGAGACCTGGAGAAAATGTGGATTTATAATCTTATTTGTACTTCTCCAATTTGGAGAATTGGATGTTTTATTCTAATATTAACCTTTATCAGTTTCCAGAGAGAAAATATTTCTGATGATCTGAACCTGACTTTAAGGAGGAATATAATACTTGAACCTATCATTTTCTTTCTGTAAGTCTCCCACTCCAGTCAGTAACAGCAGTCTGTAGTCATATTGTAATGTTCATTCCCACCCTGAAGGTCGATGGTGTTATTCCAAAGCTCAGTTTTCCATAGACATTGGATTTCAGGCCACGATAACTTAAAGTCTCTGTTAGGTCATTGCACACCAGGAATTATCAGGTCTCCTTTCCCATGGGCTGTGACATCATTAACATATTTAATTCCCTCAGGTTAGACATCCAATCTACCTCCTCAGATCTGTTATCTAGAACCATCTCTGATGTAAAACACTATTGTGGTCAGTGCCACCGTGGTCAGGTAGAGATGAAGAAAGACTCTTGATGACTTAGGGTAGAGGAAGTTGACACAGAAAAAAAGTTATAAAATGGTTGGGAGATCTGGAAGAAAAAAGGAAAATAGGGCAGGTGACACCTCCCCATATATGGAAACTCTAGCTTCCCTGGAAAGAGACGCTCATTCCACACTACTGTGACCCATTCAGGAACAGCTGTCTAGGAACCTGCACACACAGCTGCTGGCACCTAGGAGATTAGTTCCTGCCTCTACAGGGCTGGTTTGCTTCTTCTGCTATGTGATCCAAAAGAATCCGCTTTCTTCCTTTCCTTTCTTCCTCTCTGCCTACTGTTTGGCTGATCCTGACAGAACTTCTTAAAATGGAGGCCTGCAGTCTGGGGAATGTGGGAAACGAGGTTCTCGTGCTTTCTCTCCCTCTGGTGTGGGAAGAACACAGAAGGACAGAGATGGTGCTGAACACCCACACAAGGTGTCTGACACACTTGAAACTAAAAGTGGGAAAAGGGTGTTTGTGAAAAGAGGAGAGAAAGGCGTCTCAGAGATTTTAATAGCACAAGTTGGAGTTAAAGGTCCAGATACAGACTCTCTAACCAGGTGCATACAAGTCCCTGGGAGGCATCTTTTTTCAGATGACTGTATACTCCAGTTTGAATATTGGTCTAGACTTTGATCATGCAACAAGATGCACACCCTCCAGCCAGCTTCCTCAGTGCACTCTGGACCTCGTCGCTTCTCAGGCTGTGAATGACGGGGCTCAACAGGGGGCTCACCACACAGAAGAGCACAGAGACGAGAGTCTCCATGTCCAGTCTTCTCTGGGCCTGTCATAGTGGAAGTTGGCTGTTCCATAGAAGACCACCACGACAGTGAGGGGGGAAGCACAGGTGGAGAAGGCCTTCCTCCTGTCCTGGGCAGAGGGAATCCCCAGGATGGCCGCCATGATAAGTGCATAGGAGCTGCAGTGAAGACGATGGGGCTCAGGCCCTTGATGGCACTGACAACGTGGAGCACAGACTCGTTGAAAGAGGTGTCTGAGCAGAAGAGCTTCAGGAGAAATGGGGTGTAACAGAGAAAGTGGCTGAACTGGTGGGGCCTACACAGAGTAAGTGTGATGGCCAGCAACGTGTGTGTGACCAAATTCACCAGCCCACACAGCCATAACCCAGTCACAAGACCAACACAGACCTTCACACTCATGATGACTGGGTACTGAGGAGGATAGCAGGTGGCCACACAGCAGTCATACTGGCCACACAGCCATTAAGAAGCCTTCTGTGCCAGCACTTGTCACCAAGAAGAAGATCTGGGAAAGGCAGCCCTCATAAGAAATGGCCTTCTTTTTCCAGAAGAAGTTCAACAGCAGTACTGGGAGTGTGGTGGATGTGTAGCAGACGTCCAAGAAGTTCAAATTGCTGAGAAAAAAGTACATTGGAGTGTGAAGAGCAGGACTGACCTTGGTGGTCACTATTATGAGCATGTTCCCCAGGAGAGTGGTCAGGTAAATGACCAGAAAGAGCAGAAACAACCAGCCCTGTAGGTTGGAGTGTTTGGAAAATCCCAAGAAGATGAATTCAGTGAAAAATGATTGATTGCTCATTTCCAATGGTATCATAGATACAAAATAGAAAAAAAGAGACCATGATGAAAATGGACTGAGAGCACCCCAAACAGGCTTGTTAATCTGCAGCAACATGGCAAATAATATTGTATATAGAGATGCCTGGACTCTGGAAAGAGACGTATAGGAGTGACTTTAGTGAGAGCATAACTTCTCAC
Organism: Ictidomys tridecemlineatus; assembly: GCF_052094955.1. NCBI lineage: Eukaryota > Metazoa > Chordata > Mammalia > Rodentia > Sciuridae > Ictidomys > Ictidomys tridecemlineatus. The sequence continues at coordinate 86,105 of NW_027521142.1, read as the reverse complement.
AGACTTTTGCATGGGTGCTCTTTTGTAAGAATAAATGGAGACTTGGTCAAAATGCACAACGAGCTATCAACCTCTGTGTCTCATTGAATCTGTAGTATCTCCCTCCTAACACTGTGCTTCACTGTGATGAATTTTTTTTCTATGTCTGGTATTTCAAGTAATAAGTTTTCATTGTGGAAAAATGAATAAAATATAGAAAGTTATTCAGAAGAATAGAACAGGTCACAAAATCAAAGCTCTTTTTGCATTCATCCCATTCTACCTCTATCTATCTTTAAAATATCCAAAGCAAAATTTCCCAATATTGTTGTACTCTATTTAGTTGTTTGCCTTGTAATCTTAATTTCCTAACATGAAATTAAGTTAATATCTCCCTTTTTGTTGAACATAGAAACCTTCCATTCCATTTACTATCATAAATATTGGAATAGAAGCTTTCATACATATGTGTCTGTGATCATCTCTGATTATTTCTTAGAAGTAAAATTATAAGTCACCTGCTTTTAAATACATTGATCTATTATTTTCAGTAGTACCAGTGGATGCTGCCAAGCCCTGGGTCATTCTGAGGAGCCTGCTACTTCAGGGGAGGTGTCAGGGTATCAGCTTATGGGGCCGGGACTAGGCTCTGTGAAGCTTTGTCAGGCCTGATTTCTAAGCAAGGTACTTGGCAATAGAAACCTCGTAAAACGTCTAACCCCCCACTATGCCATGGGCCACCAGAGAGCCCAGCTGTGTCTCTGGAAGCCAGGCTTGGGTATGAGCATGGACATCAATGATTGCAGAGTATCAACAATAGGGGACCATAAATCTCTTTCAGGTGAGTGCAGACTGAAAACAGGGACTACTGGAGGGAGATAGACTGGGTTTTAGAAAATCATCAGATCTCTAGGTTTAGAACACGCAGATAGACCCACTCATGGAATTGTGCATGTGAGTCCAAGGAGCAGGGGTCGATAACTGTGAAACCTGGTTCCCCAGGTTTTAGACACACCTGTTTAGTTCAAAAGAGTTATCTGAGTGCTAAAACAAGATCAAAATGAACTGGTCTGTATCTGAAGACGTGCTGTGTTGAAGGTGGGAGAAAATCTCTGAAGCCCTCATAGAGAAGGATATGGAGAACTTTAAAATCCTAGTTGAAGAGGACACGGTAAAGACAACAAATCAGTTTGGGCAGGCTGGCTAGCTGGTGGGATCACTTAGGAAAACAGGAATATGTGAGGAATAGCAAATGTAGAGGAGGCTTTAGTGGATTTGATTTGAGTAATGTTGAATGTGAGTTATCTGTGGAATAATCACATGGAAATGCCCTTCACCAACAGCCTAGAACTGCAGGTGTGGATTTGGGAGTCATTGTCTTGAAGGCAACTGTTACAGCAAAGGGTGAATATAAAATCCCCCAGGAGAATAGAGAAAGCAGAGAAGGAAATAGAGAAAGTAGGGATTCTTGTGATACTTGGTGTTCACGAAAATTGCAGTAAAAGTTTATCCAGGAATGACTAAAAACATCACACTATCTAGGTCAGTTGTAGGTATCGCTTTCTCTAAATAATTTCCCTAAACAAGAGGTTACCTTATTAGCATTAATGTACAATAAATCAACTTTGAAATGGAGCTGGAAGCTACATGTACTTGACATTTCTTACGTTCTCTGTTTCCTCTATCAACTACCTGGATAAACTTCAAGTCATTTAGAAATCAGTGACATGTACTTTCTTTTAACTCCCCATATCAAAAAGATCAATATGACAATCTCTTTTATAGGTAGATATCTAGATGTTTTCAGAAAAAGAAATAAAATTCCACATAGAAGGCAATTCCAGCAGATTTTACTATGGGAAATTGGTACATGGTCTGTGGGTGTGTAAAAGGGAAAACTAAACGTAAATGTTCAGGGATTTAAAAATACAATCTCTGAAGTTGCGCATACTGCTATTGTAAAGATCTTAAATGTAAAGGTCAGTTCAGGAGGGACAATTTCATGGGGCATTATAAAAATCTTCCAATGCATGTTTATATAATTTTATCTACATATAAGATTTTCCTTGGTTTCACTGGCTAATTTCTTGTAGGTCACGGGTGTGGGGTAGGGTGAAGGATGATACCCAAACAATTTTTCTTATCCTCTATGCTCTTTATTAATGTAGGGCATTAGATTGAATCATCATCATGGTCACCATTAGAATCCATTATTAACAATCATAACTCATGAATGACACTTTGTGACACAATATGTACTTGCTCCATAGAATTTATATAAAGCAGCATAGGAATTAGATCAACTTAATAGTAAACCCTCTGCTCTGCAATAATAATAACCATAATCATCATAATCAACTAGGGCATATTTCATAGAAAAATAATTTGAGTGTGAGTCTTCTTAGATTGCTTCAATACACATAAATGCCTGACTTTAAAACCCTTGTTTAATGTAGTTTAAAAGTGGCATTTTTTCTTAAAATATTAGATTGAATTTTGGATAATCCATTCTATCAAAACTCAGTGAATTTCTTTGAAAATATGAATTTTTACATACCTGAATCCAATCAGGATTTTTCAAATTGAGTAAAGAATAGAGACACACATTAGATAAAAATACCTAACACTTATTAAATGCCTATAAGACATTTACATGCATTAACTTATTTGGTTTATACAACAACCTATAAGATAACCTATTATCCCCATTTTACAGAATAAAGAATTTAAATTAATGCAGAATATATTAATGCATATAGGGAAACATCAATGAATCTCTTTAATTTGCATAATGTACATTAATTTGTACATTTAATATGTATTAACAATTATGATTTAAGAAACAAAAAAGAAACTGACTCAGAAAATTTATCATGTAATAACTATTATTTGTAGTGATACTTTGTTACCTGATGATAATACCATATATTAGTAAACTGTCTTATTATCTTGAATGCCCAGACATTCTTGTCTTTGGTTCTAATAATTCATTGCACATGATTAATAGGCCAACACAGCTTTCATTAAAATTCCAAATCTCAGGGCCTTAAGAAGCTTAAAGTATTTAAATTTCAAAGAAAGTCGGTGCTTCAGATAAGCACAACTAATTTTAAAATTACATCAGTCACTAGTATGGCATTATGTAAAAATGTGAATGTGTAACCTATGTGATTCTGCAATCTGTATTTGGGGTAAAAATGGGAGTTCATAACTCACTTGAGACTATTGTTCGAAGTATGATATGTCAAGAGCTTTGTAATGTTGTGAACAACCAATAAAAAAAATTTAATATAAACAAAATAAAATAAATAAGTCTAGAGTCTTAGAAAAGAACTTTTTTTTTTTGCTTTGGCAATAAATGAAATGTTTTGCTGACTAACCTTAGGGATTCATTTTCTCAAACGAAAAAAAAAATGGGCATGACCAAAATGAAGAAAAATGGTGTGATCATAAAAACCCTTATGCACATCAGGGAAACAATGATTCCTATTTGATCTCAATAGCACAAGTAATGATTAAAATCTTTAAATCCAATTTTCATGTTGCCCAGTAAATTGCCTAAAACACACACACACACACACACTCACAGACACCCACACACACACACACACACAGTACAAGGTCAATTTATACAGAAAAAATATCTCAATGATTTCAGGCGCTTGTGGCAATGTGAATTTATTACTGTGAATTCTATGAGCTCTCTGACCTGGCCCAGAGTTGTCCTCATATCCTTCCATGTGGTGTGGGTGCTTGAAGCCCAGGGAAAGATCAGAGGTCATTGTGCAGAACAGTTGGCCTCAGTCAGTGAGTTCCAAGTGTTCCCAGTGATACTGGTCCAAGGACACACTTTGGGGGAGGCTGGGCTCTTTCACCTAACATGCAGGGATGCCCTTACCCCTAATTGGTAGGGTTAAAATCTTAACAAATTCACCAGGAAGAAGCCTCCCTCCTGTTTTGGAGATTCAGCACTCAATTCAGCATTTAACATCTCTTTCAGTTCTGTTTTTTTGGGGCCGGGGTGTAGAGGGGCAGTTACCGGAGATTGAACTCAGGAGCTTGACCACTGAGCCACATCCCCAGCCCTATTTTATATTTTATTTAGAGACAGGGTCTCACTGAGTTTCTTGGTTTCTTGTTTTTGCTGAGGATTTCTTTGAACTCACTATCCTCCTGCCTCAGCCTCCTGAGCTGCTGGGTTACAGGCGTGCACCACTGTGCCAGCTCTTTCAGTTCTTTTTATTTCACCTGTGCTTCGTCTAGCATCAAGGGGAAAGGGAATACAAATTATTACGTTATAATATGTCAGAGCCTTTTAGTTATAAAATTCTTCAAAGTAAAAAATTCTCTTTTTTATTTAGGATTTTAAAATTTCTTTTCTTGGTAGTGGTTAGTTTCAATTCAAACCAATTTTGTTCCTATACAGGGTCTAATTTAGTCCAAAGCCAGATCTACTAATAAACCCAAAGAGGATAAGATCAGATCCCTGTCCTGCTGCGCTCCTCCCCTGACTCAGGCAATGGCAAGGCCCTACTGAGGTGGATGGCGCAAGGCGTCCATCCTCTGGAGGAGCGCAGTATGTTTCTGGGAATGGGCTGATTTGTTTTTGTATTTCTTTAATAAGTATAGTTTTGATTTCTCATATGACCATTAAGTATAAAGGAAAAATCATGACTTTCCCAATTAATGCAACTACTTCTAAAGCAAAGATCTGTTTGCTCTAAATGCCATGATTCAGCTGTGGAGTGTAAATTGTTAATGTCTAAAGAAAAACTCCCTGTATTCCTGTCAAGGAAGTTTTTGAGAAATTAAATTAAAATCTAGAGAAGGAAAATTAATGTTAAGAAGATAGATTAGTGCTTAGTACTGGGCAACTTGTTCTTGTTCCTGTGCACAATGGTTTGTGCTTTTACTTTTGTTTGATTACAAGTAATAACAAATCAACTACTTGCCATAACCATGGCAATTGTTCCAGTCAGTAAGTCAAGAAAGAATAGTCAAGGTATAGGCCAATAGTTTGGGACATTTGTAACTATTATTAAAAGTTAGCTAAGCAGAAACAGCTCAAAGCAAAACTCGAACTGAAAGTACAAATGCTTGCTTATGCATAAGCCAAGATACATTCTTCTATTCTAAATGTAGCTATGTAATATTTTGGATTGTTTGAATAATGATTCCTGTTTTGTAACCACAAAGTACTGTAAGCCTGCCAAAATAAAAAGTATATATGATCTACTTCACAAGTAAAGATTGGGGTCAACACCTTCACTTTGGTGTCTGTGTTGTTTCTCCACACCCTCTTTCGCCGACTCCTCACCATCCGTTCGTCTTCTGAGACCCCCTGTTTGAGCTGGTCTCCTACACTGTCCTTCAACCAACTTACAATCTAATAGGAAGATGAATATGTGCAGGAAACTTGGTAACAATTCTATGTAATCTACAAATTATCATTATTTTCCCTTAGTGTTTTCTTGGGCAGCTCTGGGAATGGAGCATTTAATACTTGTCAAAGCCCCTCATTCCATCTTAAATATGCGCTCCTCCAGGTTCTAGTTGGGCCTCTCAATTGTGTTCTAAACACAAGTGCAACACCTTGTGTAAATGTGCACTCAGTAAAGGTTTGAAGAATGAAGAAGGTCTGTCAAGTACATCCATGGAGCAGAGTGTTGTAAGATAAAGATGAAAACCCCTAGTTAGTGAATGAATACGTTTCTAAACATAACTTCTTCTACAATAATGATTTTTATTTAAACAGATATTTTGGTAGGTCTATTGTTATGCTATATTGTATCATAATGGGAATGTGTCCCTATACTTTCTCCCTAAAAATTATTCCTTTCTGTCCTGCTCATCAAAAGCAGAGGATTAACACTAAGCATTATCTATTGTTTACCATAAGTAATTTTTCACACTCATCATCTCACTTAAGGAATTTAGGCATCCCAGGGTTTCTGATTATGTTTTGTGTTTTCTTTCAGTACTGGAGGCATCATGCTAAATCCCTCATGTTTTGTGATAACCTCTGAAGTTATTTTTACTCTGGCAATACAAGTAGTATTGTGGAAACTTAGACACACATAGCAAAGGTGCTACGATAGGTCATTACATAAATGCCATCAAAATGGTAATGAAAATATGTACAATATTCTGTAATATGTTTTTAAGGTGTAGGTATATCCTGATTCTGGGATAGTGTTTTTGAAAATTGTGATGGTAAATAAACTACTTACCAGCGACTCTCACGGAGAGGAATAGATTTCTGGTTTTTGTGTGGCCCTTGCTGCTCTTCATACTAGCACCTGGGCTGCAAAGAAAGCTCTTGGTAAAACTGGCTGTTGGTCTCCATTCACCAAAAAACGGACCTGTTTTACTGAGTGTTGCCTGTCGCATATCTGTGGCCTCATGAAGGAGTCAAAATCCTCTGATCTCTCACCATTAATTTTTCTGTGATGGACATTTATAGAGGTCTGGGGCCGACCTGTTGGAATATGCATCGTGCCTTTCCTCTGCAGCTGCTCTGGGACTCCTCAGTGTGCAAACACAACTCAAGGGCAATAGCTTGAGTTCAACTGCAACAATGGAGAGCAGTTAATTTGCTGTTGGATTCATTAATGTCTTGGCAATCACCTGTTCCCAGCATTCAGCGAGAAGTTCAGCATCCTCTCTCTTCTGTAATGTGGGTGAGCGAAGTTCAGAGTGAGAATTTTGCTAAGAAGTTGTGGGTGGCTGAAACCTCAAGACTGCCTTCCCTTCCCACTAGGGAGAGAAGGGGTCAGGGTGGGTGTACACTTATTGGGATGGATTTCGCATGGCATATGAAGTTTTTCCTTCATGTTACATACTTTCCCACATGGACAGATATCAGAAGCTACAATATTAAAAGCATCCCCACTATCTTCAGCTGATCCACTCCTGCTAAGGGCTGATCCCTTACCAAACCCTGTATGACTTCATGCCCCTTAATTTTATAATCCTGCTGATGCTCATGATCTGGTGAAGACATTGTTTGCTATGGAGTTTAAAAGTAAGGGAAAAAAAGAGTCATCAAACAGCTCTTTCGGGAAAAGATGGAGAAAAGTCAACAAGCTTGAAAGTCTTGTAGTATTTTACTGCACAAAAATATAAATAAAAGTATTAGATAAAGAGGTAAGTCTCTAAAACTTAAAATTTCCCATAATACAATGGGGTTTTCCTCATGCTTAGGAGAGACACATTAACAGTACTCCTAAAAGATCTTAGAATGATTAGCCATCAGGGAAAGGCAAAGCTAAAGCACATTTGATGAAGCACTTCACACATTCCAGGGTCGTCACAATAAAAGGAATGATAATGATGTGTTGTTAAGGGAGTGAGGAAATCAGAAGCTTTATTCACCACTCTTAATAATAAGGTAAGCTGGTTCCACTGGTCTGAAAATGATCTGGAACTTCTTCAGAAACTTAAATATGGAGTTAACGATTCACCTCTTCCACTCCTACTTACAAGCTCAAGATAAATAAAAAAGTTGTCCACCAATGATTTGTACATGAATGTTCATATAATGTTTATGTTATATATAATGTTCATATTATATATACGAATCTTATTCATATCAGTCAAAAAGTGAAAATGACCAGGCAGGTCTGTAATCTAGCTACTCAAGAAGCTGAGGCAGGAGGATCACAAATTCAGGGACAACCTGGGCAAATTTGCAAGACCCTGTCTCAAAGCAAAATTTTTAAAAGGGTTGGGCTTTAGCTTAGTGGTAGAAAATTGTTTAGTGTGCAGGAGACTCCGGATTCAACCTGCAGTACGACACACACACAGACACAAAGTAGAAATTACTATGCAGTGGGAAATGAACAAAAAAAATGTGGCATTTTCATAAGATGAAAATCAGTCACAATAAGGAGGAATAAACAAAATATTTATACAAGCTACAATATAACTGAAAGTAGCAAACATCCTAAGTGAAATCCTTCTCCACCCCTGTATCCAACCTCTGCTCTCTGTAACAGTCCTTCTGCATCCAAGTCTCCAACCTCTGCTCTCTGTAACAGGACTTCCACATCTCAGTCTCTATCCTCTGCTCTCTGCAACAGTCCTTCTGCAGCATATTCTCCAACCTCTGCTCTATACAACAGTTCTTCTGCACCCAAGTTACCAACATCTGCTCTCTGCAACAATCCTTCTGCACCCCAGTCTCCAACATCTGCTCTCTGCAACAGTTCTTCTGCATCTCAGTATGAAAGCTTTGCTCCCTGCAACGACCCTTCTGCACCCCAGTCTCCTGCCTCTGCTCTCTGTAACAGTCCTTCTGCACCTCAATCTCCCAACTGTGCTCTCTGTAAGATTCTACTGAAACATAGTCTTTAATCTCTGCACTCTGTAACAGTCCTTCTGCACAACAGTCTCCAACCTCTGCTCTCTTAACAGGACTTCTGCACTCCAGGGAGGGGCACCACAGTGGTCATGAGACACTGTGTACCGAGACAGCACTCTTGTAATTGCTGCTGAAGAGTTCACATATTTCTACAACTAAGACATTTCCTAGAATGAAACCATCATCTAGTTCTAATCACACTATACACTCTGTCTCCCAGCCAGATTCCTCAGGACACTGTGGACCTCATTGCTTCTCAGGCTGTTAATGACTGTATACTCCAGTTTGAAGATTGGTCTAGACTTTGATGGTGCAAAGGGATGCACACCCTCCAGCCAGCTTCCTCAGTGCACTCTGGACCTCATCGCTTCTCAGGCTGTGAATGACGGGGCTCAACAGGGGGCTCACCACACAGAAGAGCACAGAGACCAGAGTGTCCATGTCCAGCCTTTTCTGGGCCTGTCATAGTGGAAGTTGGCTGTTCCATAGAAGACCACCAAGACAGTGAGGGGGGACGCACAGGTGGAGAAGGCCTTCCTCCTGCCCTGGGCAGAGGGAATCCCTAGGATGGCCGCCATGATAAGTGCATAGGAGCCTGCAGTGAAGAGGCAGGGGCTCAGGCCCATGGTGGGACTGACAACGTGGAGCACAGACTCGTTGAAAGAGGTGTCTGAGCAGAAGAGCTTCAGGAGCAATGGGGTGTCCCAGAGAAAGTTGCTGAACTGGTGGGGCCCACACAGAGTGAGTGTGATGGCCAGCACCGTGTGTGTGACCAAATTAACTAGCCCACACAGCCAGGACCCAGTCACCAGGCCAACACAGACCTTCACACTCATGATGACTGGGTACTGAGGAGGACAGCAGGTGGCCACACAGCAGTCATACTGTCCACACAGCCAGTAAGAAGCCATTTGTGCCAGCACTTGTCACCAAGAAGAAGATCTGGGAAAGGCAGCCCTCATAAGAAATGGTTTTCTTATTCCAGAAGAAGTTCACCAGCAGTACTGGGAGTGTGGTGGATGTGTAGCAGACGTCCAAGAAGCTCAAATTGCTGAGGAAAAAGTACATTGGAGTGTGGAGAGCAGGACTGACCCTGGTGGTCACTATTATGAGCATGTTCCCCAGGAGAGTGGTCAGGTAAATGACCAGAAAGAGCAGAGAGAACCAGCCCTGTAGGTTGAAGTGTTTGGAAAATTTCAAGAAGATGAATTCAGTGGCAAATGATTGATTGCTCATTTCCAATGTTGTCATAGCTACAAAACAGAGAAAAAGAGACCATGATGAAAATGGACTGAGAGCACCCCAAACAGGCTTGTTAATCTGCAGCAACATGGCAAATAATATCATATGAAAAGCAGCCTGGAGACTGATAACCTGTGGGACTGGTCTCAGGAAATCAGATCCATGGAGTCGCACGCATTTGCAGGGGTGATGGTGGGTGGGAGTAACCAGAGAATTGCTAGAAGCCAACAGAAAACCTTTCCACCTCATTATGGTGTGAAGTCATTTTTCACTGTGTCAGTAATCTCTGTCTCCTGTTGTCCTTTTCTGTAAATATAGGATTTTTGGAGAAGTTCATTTTCATTGCAAATGTGAAGAAAAAAATTTACAAAGCAGAGTCATCATCTGCAGAAGCAGTCGGTGTTGCCTTCAGTGTTTTCCAATATAGAGTTTTTCTCATTTTACATCAATCTTGATCTCTGTGTTCGGAAAGGAAGAAGTTAACTATTCCTGTACAATGCTGAAATTATCAGGGCCAGAGCAAAATAGAGGAAAGAAGTTGATGAAGTGGGGTTGGACTGGCTATCTTAAGTATACAGGGAAGATAAGTAGAGTAGAAGGAGAATGAGAGGGCGTAGAGGTTTGTGAAGGGAGGGAATGTGAAAGGTTTTTACTCAGATCATGTTATGTGCACATGGAAGTCTACCACAGGGGACTGCACCTGTATGTATATGTAGAAAGCACCTTTCTCTACTTAGAATGATGTGCCTTGGGTTTATCATAGATAGCTTTTACAATGCTTTTACAAAGTTCTTTCTGTCACTAGTGTTTCTACTGTTTTGATAAGTAGGGGTGCTATATTTTGTTAAATGCTTTTTCTGCATCTATTTAGATGATCAATAAGCTTACATCTCTCTTAAATAAACTTAATCTCTCCCCTTTGGCTAAACATTCAGATCATCTCCAGTCCTATAAATATTTTAATGAACATTTTCCTACATAAACGTATGTGACCATTTCGAATTATCTCTTCAGAATAAATTTAAATCTGACATAAAAGAATTTGTTGTGCAGTTTCTATTTAAAACTAGCTCATGGGAGACATTATATTAAGTGAAATAAGCCAGACACATAAAGAGAAATAGCAGTTTTTCACTTCTTAGTGGAAGCTAAAAAGTTGATCTCAGAGAAGTAGGGAGTAGAGCGGTGGTTATTGGAGCCTGGGAGAGAATCACAAAAATCATTGTCAGTCTGACGCATGTGAAGGACTGCTTGCAACATGCCCTCTGAGTGTGGTCTTTAAAAAAAAAAAGAGTGGACTTTTAACAGGGTCCTCAGAAAATCTCTCTTCTCTCCTCAGTGGGCAGCAAGAGGTCCATGGGTCTGGCTGCCTAGGAGCTAGCTGTGGTGTGCAAATGGGCAGGACCAGGACGGCTGGAGAATCTCAATAATCACTAGTAGACCACATTCTAGGTGAGGGAAGGCTGGAAACAGGCCATCCATAAGGAAATTTCTTGAGCTCTGAAAATGACAGAATCTGTGGATTTAGGAAATGGTTGTGGGTCCAATCCACTCATAACACCTACTCCCTGAGTCAGTCCACGGTTGCCACATTTACCACAGGCCTGACCAGAACAACCCTGAAGGGGAGATGCACTCTTGCCTCCTGGCTTGGAGGTTTGGTCTGGGGCCAGTTGACCCATTGCTGCCTGCCTGAGATGAGGTGGGATGCTGAGGTGGAAGGGAACAAAGGGGGAAGCATTCCTAGCTCATGGCAGCCAGAAGGTTGGGGTGGGGGAGGGGACAATATGTGATTCCCCAGGCCATGTCCCCGGCCACACTCCACCTGCCCACACTCCTCTCAGTACAGTGGGCCTTTCAGATAATTAACCCACAAAATGGATGGATCCACAGATTAGGTCACAAGTCTCACAGTCTAATCATTTCACCTCTGTACACTGCTACTGTGGCTGACCCTGAGCTTTTGGTTGGGGGATACCTTATTTCTAAGCCATAATAGTCTCTACAGTCTATGTGCTTTGTTTAGAATTCCTTCATGTAGTCTGGGAGAGTAATCGAGTGCCAAACAAGATTAAAAGGAAATATCTGGTAACTGAAGATGTGACATTTGAAGCTTGGAGAAAAGCTCTGAAGAGGAACCCTGGGTGGAGCACTTTAAAGTCCTGGTGATGAGAACACAAGAGGGGACCTGGTCTGTGGGGTACCTGAGTGGCAGTGGGATCACTCATTAAAACATGAATAAAATGAGAAGGAGGATGTCTGGGGAGAGGAAAAGAGGAAAGGAGGTTGGGCCTGGAGTCTGGGTACCTGCGGGGTCTCCCCGAAGAGATTCCAGGAAGCAGCTGGACAGGTTCCCAGGACATAGGCCTGGGAGTCATGGCTTAGAGTGACTGTGGAAGTCACAGGTGCTCACAAAGCCAAAAGAGAGCAGGGTGAGGAGAGAGGGCCTGATGGAGTGTGCGAAAAAGAAAGTGTCCAGAAGGAGGCTCACCAGCTATCAGCAATCATTCTGCACAACAGTGTCAAAGATCTTCTCTCTGTACCAGGCCTTCTACACCCCAGTCTAAAATCTCTGCTCTCTACACCAGTCCTTCTGCACCCCAGTCTACAACCTCTGCTCCCTGCAACAATCCTTTTCTAACCCAGTCTCCAAGTTCTGCTCTCTGAAACACTCCTTCTGCACCCCAGTCGCGAACATCTGCTCTCTGTAACACTCCTTCTGCACCTCAGTCTGAAACCTCTGCTCTCTGCAACGATCCTTCTGAACCCCAGTCTTCGTACTGTGCTATCTGTAAAAGTCTTTCTGCACCCCAGTCTCAGACCTCTGCTCTCTGTAAAATGCCTTCTGCACTTCAGTTTCCAAACTTTGCTCTCTGTAACAGGCCTTCTGCACTCCAGTCTCCAACCTCTTCTCTCTGCAACAATTTTCTGCACCTCAGTTTCCAAACACTACTCTCTGCAACAGTGTTTCTGCACCCTAGTCTCCAACCTCTGCTCTCTGTAAGATTCTTCTTCGCCTCAGTCTCCAACCTCTGCTCTCTGTAACAGTCCATATGCACCCCAGTATCCAAACTCTGCTCTCTGAAACAATCTTCTGCACCTAAATCTCCAACCTCAGCTCTCTTCATCGGTCCTACTGCACCCCAGTCTCCAAACTCTCTTCTCTGCTACATTCCTTCTGCATCGCAGTCTTTAACCTCTGCTTTCTGTATCAGTTCTTCTGTACCCCAGTCTCCAACCTCTGTTCTCTATAACACTCCTTCTGCACCTCAGTCTACAACCTCTGCTCTCTGTAACAGTCTTTGTGCACCCTAGTATCCAACCTCTACTCTCTGCAACATTTCTTCTGCACCCTAGTCTCCAACCTGTGCTCTCTGTAACTGTCCTACTGCACCCCAGTATCCAACATCTGCTCACTGCAAGTATCGTTCTCCATCAAAGTCTCCATCCTCTGCTCTCCTCAACGATCATTCTGCACCTCAGTCTCCAAACTCTGCTCTCTGCAATGATCCTTCTGCACCCCAGTCTTCAGCCTCTGCTCTCTGTAACAATCCTTAGGCAGCTCAGTCTCCAAACTATGCTCTCTCTAAGATCCTTCTGCACACCAGTCTACAAGATCTGCTCTCTGAAACGATCCTTTAGAACCCTAGTCTACAAACTCTGCTCCCTGTAACAGTCCTTCTGTACAGCAGTCTCCAAACTCTGCTCTCTGTAAAGGTCCTTCTACACCCCAGTCTCCAACCTCTACTTTCTGTATTAGTCCTTCTGCACCCCAGTCTCAAAACTATGCTCTCTGTAACAGTTCTTCTGCACCCCAATCTCCAGACTCTGCTCTCTGTAACACAGCTTAGGCACTCCAGTTTCTACTATCTGATCTCTGTAACAATTCGTCTAGACAGCAGTCTACAACCTCTGCTCTCTACAACGTTCTTTCTGCTCCTCAGTCTCCAAACTCTACTCTCTGTAAAAGTCCTTCTGCACCTAAGTCTCCAAACCTTGCTCTCTGTAAGATCCTCCTGCAACACATTCTCCAAACGCTGCTCTCTGTAACAGTCCTTCTGGACCTGAGTTTCCAAACTCTGCTCTCTTTAACAGACCTTCTGCACCCAAGTCTCCAACATCTTCTCTCTGCAATGGTCCTTTTGCACCCCAGTCTCCAAACTCTGCTCTCTGTAACAGTTTTTCTGTACCGCAGTCTCCTACCTCTTCTCTCTGTAACGGTCTTTCTGCACCCCAATTGCCAACCTCTTCTTTCTGTAATAGTCCTTCTGCCCCTCAGACTACAACTTACGCTCTCTGTAACAGTCCATCTTCACCTCAATCTGAAAACTCTGCTCTCTGCAACGATCTTTCTGTACCCCAGTCTCCGAACTTTGCTATCTGTAACAGTCCTTCTGCACCCCAGTCTCAGACCTCTGCTCTCTGTAAAAGGCCTTCTGCACACCAGTCTCCATACTCTTCCCTCTGTAACAGTCCTTCTGCACACCAGGATCCAACATCTGCTCTCTGCAACAGTCCTTATGCACCTCAGTCTGAAAATACTGCTCTCTGCAACAATCCTTCTGCATCCCAGTCTTAAACCTCTGCTCTTTTAACACTCCTTATGTACATCTGTCTTCAAAATGCTGTCTGTATGATCCTTCTGCACCCCAGTCTAAAACCTCTGCTCTCTGTAATGATCCTTCTGTACCAGAGTCTCCAACCTCTGCTCTCTGCAGTGATCCTTCTTCACCCCAGTCTCCAAGCTGTGGTCTCCATAACTGTCTTTCTGACCCCAGTCTCCAACCTCTACTCTCTGTAAAGATCCTTCTGCACCTCAGTCTCCAACCTCTGCTCTCTGCAACAATTTTTCTGCACCTCAGTTTCCAACCTCTGCTCTCTCTAACAGTCCTTCTGCACCTCAGTCTCCAAACTCTGCTCTCTGTACTGATCCTTCTGTACCTCAGTCTCCAAACTCTGCTCAATGTAACAGTCCTTCTGCAACTCAGACTCCAATATCTGCTCTCTGTAACAGGCCTTCTGCACCTCAGTCTCCAGACTCTGCTCTCTGTAACAGTTCTTCTACACCCCAGTCTCGAACCTCTGCTCTTTGTAACAGTCCTTCTACACCCGAGTTTCCAAACTCTGCTCTCTGTAACAATCCTTCTGCACCCCAGTCTCCAACCTCGGCTCTCTGTACAGTTCTTCTGCACCACAATCTCCAAACTCTGCTCTTTGTAACACTCCTTCTGCACCCCACTCTCCATCCTCTGCTCTCTGCAACAGTATATCTGCACCTCAATCTCCGATCTCTGCTCTCTGTAACAATCCTTCTGCACCTCTGTCTCCAACTTCTGCTCTCTATAACAGTCCTTCTGAACCCCAGTCTTCGACATCTGCTCTCTGGAACGGTTTTTCTGCACCCAAGACTTTAAACTCTGCTCTTTGTAACAGTCCTTCTGCACCGCAGTCTCCAACCTCTTCTCTCTATAACGGTCCTTGTTCACACCAATTGTCAACCTCTGCTTTCTGAACAAGTCCTTCTGCACCTCAGACTCCAAACTCTGCTCTCTGTAACAGTCCTTCTTAGCCTCAGTGTGAAACCTCTGCTCTCTGCAACAATCCTTCTAAACCCCAGTCTCCAAACTGTGCTATCTATAAAAATTTTTCCGCACCCCAATCTCCAACATCTGCTCTCTGTAACAGGTCTTCTGCAACCCAGTCTCCAAACTGTGCTCTCTGTAACAGGCCTTCTGCACCCCAGTCTCCAACCTCTTCTCTCTGCAAAAGTCCTTCTACACCCCAGTCTTCAACCTCTGCTCTCTCCAACAATCATTCAACATCCCAGTCTCCAAAGTCTGTTCTCTGTAAGATCCTTCTGCACGCCGTTCTCCAAACATTGCTCTCTGTAACAGTCATTCTGCACCTCAGTCTCCAACCTCATCTCTCTGCAACGGCCCTTCTGCACCCCAGTCTCCAACCTCTGTTCTCTGCAGCTGTCCTTCATCACCTCAGGCTACAAACTCTGTTCTCTGTAACAGTCCTTCTTCACCCCAGTCTTTAAACTCTACTTTCCATATCAGTTATTCTGCACCCCAGTCTAAAACCTCTACTCGCTGTATCAGTCTTTCTACACCACAGTGTCCAACCTCTGCTCTCTGCAAAAGTCCTTCTGTATGCCAGTCTGCAACATCTGCTATCTGCAACGATCCTTCTGCATTCCAGTCTCCAAAGTCTGCTCTCCGCAACAGTCCTTCTACACCACAGTCTCCAATCTCTGCTCTCTGCTAAAGTCCTTCTGCACCCCAGTCTCCAACCTCTGCTTTCTGCAACATTTCTTCTGCACCCCAGTCTCCAACCGGTGCTCTCTGTAACTATCCTACTGCACCCAGGTCTCCAAACTCTGCTCTCGGTAGCGATCCTTCTGCACCTCAGTCTCCAACCTATGCTCAAGGCAATGATTTTTCTGCATCCCAGTCTCCAACCTCTGCTCTCTGTAACAGTCTTTCTGCAAATCAGTGTCCAACCTCTGCTCTCTGTAGCGATCCTTCTGCACCTCATCTCCAAACTCTGCTCTCTGTAACAGGCCTTCTGAACCACAGTCTCCAACCTCTGATCTCTGTAACAGTTCTTCTGATCCCCAATCTCCAAACTCTGCTCTCTGTCACACTCTTTCTGCACCCCAGTCTCCATCCTCTGCTCTCTGTAAGAATCCTTTGACACCCCTGTCTCCAACCTCTCCTCTGTGTAAAAGTCCTTCTGCACCTCATTCTCCAACCTCTGCAATCTGTAATGGTACTTCTGCAACCCAGTCTCCAAATTCTACTCTCTGAAACGATCCTTCTGCACCTTAGTCTCCAAACTCTGCTCTCTCTAACAGTCCTTCTGCACCCCAGTCTCCAACATCTGCTCGCTGCAAGGGTTCTTCTCCACCCCAGTCTCCAAACTCTGCTCTCTGTACGAATCCTTCTGCACCCCAGTCTCCACCCTCTGTTCTCTGCAAGAGTCCGTCTTCATCACGGTCTCCAAAGTTTGCTCTCTGTAAAAGTCCTTCTCTTCTTGAGTCTCCAAACTCTTCTCTCTGTAACCATCCTTCTAATCACAGTCTCCAACCTCTGCTTTGTGTATCATTTCTTCTGCACCCGAGTCTCCAACCTCTGCACTTTGTATCAGTCCTTTTGCACCTCAGTCTCCAACCTCTGTTCTCTTCCGCAGTCCTTTTACACCCCAGGAACCTAACTCTGCTCTGTGTAACGATACTTCTGCACCTTAGTTTCCAACCTCTGCTCTCTGCAACGATACTTCTGCACCCCAGTCTCGAACCTCTGCTCTCTGCATCAGTCCTTATGCACCAAGTCTCCAAACTCTGCTCTCTGCAACTTTTATTCTGCACCCCACTCTCCAACCTGTGCTCTCTGTAACTGTCCTTCTGAAACTCAGTCTCCATCCTCTGCTCTCACTAACAGTCCTTCTGCACCCCACTCTCTAATATCTGCTCTCTGCAACGATCCTTCTTCTACCCAGTCTCCAACCTCTGCTCTCTGTAATAGTCCTTTTGTATCGCAGTCTCCAATCTCTTCTCTTTGTAACGGTCCATCTTCACCCCAATTACCAACCTCTGCATTCTATAACAGTCCTTCTTGACCTCAGACTCCAACCTCTCCTCTCTGTAACAGTCCTTCTAAGAATCAGTCTGAAAGCTTTGCTCTCTGCATCGATCCTTCTAAACCCCAGTCTCTAAACTGTGCTATCTATAATAATCCTTCTGCACCCAGGTCTCCAAACTCTGCTCTCTGTAACAGGTCTTCTACAACCCAGTGTCCAAACTCT
Source organism: Ictidomys tridecemlineatus (assembly GCF_052094955.1). Lineage (NCBI taxonomy): Eukaryota > Metazoa > Chordata > Mammalia > Rodentia > Sciuridae > Ictidomys > Ictidomys tridecemlineatus. The sequence goes on along the minus strand of NW_027521142.1, from coordinate 68,713 downwards.
GCTCTCTGTAACAGGCCTTCTGCCCCTCAGTCTCCAACCTCATCTCTCTGCAACGGCCCTTCTGCACCCCTGTCTCCAACTTCTGTTCTCCGCAACAGTCCTTCTGCACCCCAGGCTACAAAATCTGTTCTGTGTAACAGTCCTTCTATACCCTAGTCTAAGAACTCTACTTTCCATATCAGTTATTCTGCACCCCATTGTAAAACCTCTGCTCTCTGTAACAGTCCTACTGCACCTCAGACTCCAACATCTGCTCTCTACAACAGTCTTTCTGCACCCCAGTCTCAAACCTCTGCTCTGTGAAAATGTCCTTCTATACCCCAGTCTCCAACCTCTGCTCTCTGCAAGTATCCTTCTGCATCCAAGTCTTCAACGTCTGCTGTCTGATACAGTCCTTCTACACCCAAGTCTCCAACCTCTTCTCTCTGCTACAGTACTTCTGCATCCCAGTCTCCAACCTCTGCACTCTGCAACATTGCTTCTGCACCTCAGTCTCCAACCTCTGCTCTCTGCAACAATCTTTCTGCACCCCAGTCTTCAAATTCTTCTCTCTGCAACAGTCCTTTTGCACCCCATACACAAAGCTCTGCTCTCTTTAACAGTCCTTCTGCACATCAGTGTCAAAAATCTGCAATCTGTAACAATCCTTCTGAACCTCAGTCTCCGACCTCTTCTCTCTGTAACGATCTTTCTGCACCTCATCTCCAATCTCTGCTCTCTGTAACAGGCCTTCTGCACCACAGTCTCCAAACTCTGCTCTATGTAACAGTTCTTCTGAACCCCAATCTCCAAACTCTGCTCTCTGTAACACTCCTTCTGCACCCCAGTCTCCATATTCTACTCTCTGTAAGAATCCTTTGACACCCCAGTCTCCAACCTCTCCTCTCTGTAAAAGTCTTTCTGCACCTCTGTATCCAAACTCTGCAATCTGTAACGGTCTTTCTGCACCCCAGTCTTCAACCTCTACTCTCTGAAACGATCCTTCTGCACCTCAGTCTTCAATCTCTGCTGTCTGTAACAGTCCTTCTATATCCCAGTCTCCAACCTCTTCTCTCTGCAATGATCCTTCTGCACCCCAGTCTCCTATCTCTGCTCTCTGTAACAGTCCTTCTGTACCGCAGTCTCCAACCTCTTCTCTCTATAACGGTCCTTCTACTCGCGAATTACCAACCTCTGCTTTCTGTAACAGTCCTTCTGAACCTCAGATTCCAAACTCTGCTCTCTGTATAAGTCCTTCTAAGCCTCAGTTTTAAATCTTTGCTCTCTGCAAGGATCCTTTTGCACCCCAGTCTCCAAACTGTGCTATCTGTAACAATTCTTCTGCACCCCAGTCTCCAAACTCTGCTCTCTGTAACAGGTCTTCTGCACCCCAGTCTCCAAATTCTGCTCTCTGTAACAGGCTTCTGCACCCCAGTCTCCAACCTTTTCTCTCTGCAACAATCCTTCTGCAACTCAGTCTCCAACCTCTGCTCTCTGTAAGAATTCTTCTGCACCCCAGTCTCCACCCTCTGTTCTCTGCAACAGTCCTTCTGCATTACGGTCTCCAAACTTTTCTCTCTGTAAAAGTCCTTCTCTTCTGGAGTCTACAAACTCTTCTCTCTCTAACGGTTCTTCTTAACCCCAGTCTTCAACCTCTGCTTTGTGTATCAGTTCTTTTGCACCCCAGTCTCCAACCTCTGCTCTGTATATCATTCCTTTTGCACCTCAGTCTCCAACCTCTGTTTTCTGCCGCAGTCCTTTTACACCCCAGGATCCAAACTCTGCTCTGTTTAACGATCCTTTTGCACCTTAGTTTCCAACCTCTGCTCTCTGCAACGATACTTCTGCACCCCAGTCTCGAACCTCTGCTCTCTGCATCAGTCCTTATGCACCCAAGTCTCCAAACTCTGCTCTCTGCAACATTTATTCTGCACCCCACTCTCCAACCTGTACTCTCTGTAACTGTCCTCTGCAACTCAGTCTCCATCCTCTGCTCTCACTAACAGTCCTTCTGCACCCCAGTCTCCAACATCTGCTCTCTGCAACGATCCTTCTTGTACCCAGTCTCCAACCTCTGCTCTCTGTAATAGTCCTTTTGTATCGCAGTCTCCAACCTTTTCTCTTTGTAACGGTCCATCTTCACCCAAATTACCAACCTCTGCTTTCTATAACAGTCCTTCTGGACCTCAGACTCCAACCTCTCCTCTCTGTAACAGTCCTTCTAAGAATCAGTCTGAAAGATCTGCTCTCTGCATCGATCCTTCTACACCCCAGTCTCAAAACTGTGCTATCTATAACAATCCTTCTGCACCCAAGTCTCCAACCTCTGCTCTCTGTAACAGGTCTTCTGCAACCCAGTGTCTAAACTCTGCTCTCTGTAACAGGCCTTCTTCCCCTCAGTCTCCAACCTCATCTCTCTGCAACGGCCCTTCTGCACCCCTGTCTCCAACTTCTGTTCTCCGCAACAGTCCTTCTGCACCCCAGGCTACAAAATCTGTTCTGTAACAGTCCTTCTATACCCTAGACTACAAACTCTACTTTCCGTATCAGTTATTCTGCACCCCAGTGTAAAACCTCTGCTCTCTGTAACAGTCCTACTGCACCTCAGACTCCAACATCTGCTCTCTACAACAGTCCTTCTGCACCCCAGTTCCCTACCTCTGCTCTCTGCAAAAGTTTTTCTACACCCCAGTCTCCAACCTCTGCTCTCTGCCTTCTGCACCTAAGATTTCAACCTCTGCTCTCTGTAACAGTCCTTCTAAACCTCAGTCTGAAACCTCTGCTCTCTGCAACGATAATTCTGCACCCCAGTCTCCAAATTGTGCTATCTGTAACAATCCTTCTGCACCCCAGTCTCCAACCTCTGCTCTCTCTAACAGTCCTTCTCACCCCAGTATCCTAGCTCTGCTTTACTGGTTCAGAGAGCAGAGTTTCGAGACTGAGGTGCAGAAGGACTGCTACAGAGAGAAGATTTTGGCAACTGGGATGTAGAAGGACCGTTGCAGAGAGCAGAGGTTGGAGCCTGGGGAGAAGAAGGATCGTTGCAGAGAGCAGATGTTGGAGACTGGGGTGCATAAGGACTATTAAAGAGAGCATAGGTTGGAGACTGAGGTTAAGAAAGATCATTTCTGAGTGCAGAGGTTTGAGACTGGGGTGCAGAAGGACTGTCACAGATTACAGAACTTAGAGACTGAGGTGCAGAAGGACTTTTACAAAAAGGATAAGTTGGAGACTGGGGTTCAAAAGGATTCTTAAAGAGAGCAGAAGATGGAGACTGGGGGCAGAAAGATCGTTGCAGAGAGCAGAGGTTGCAAAATGAGGTGCAGAAGGATCGCTACAGAGAGCAGAGGTTGGAGACTGGGGTACAGAAGTATTGAAGCAGAGAGCAGAGGTTGTAGACTGCGGTTTAGAAGGACTGTTGCAGAAAGAAGATGTTGGAGACTGAGGTGCAGAAGGATCGTTGCAGAGAGAAGAGGTTGGAGACTAGGGTGCAGAAAGTCTGTTACAGAGAGCAGAGTTTGAGACTGGGGTGATGAAGACCTGTTACAGAGAGTAGAGGTTGGAGACTGGGGTGCAGAAGGATTGTTGCAGACAGCAGAGGTTTCAGACTGAGGCTTAGAAGGACTCATACAGAGAGCAGAGGTTGGAATTTGAGGTGCAGAAGGACTGTTACAGAAAGCAGAGGTTGGCAATTGGGGTGCAACAGGACCTTTATAGAGAGAAGAGTTTGGAGACTGCAGTACAGAAAGACTGTTAGAGAGAGCAGAGTTTGGAGACTTCGGTGCAGAAGGACGGTGTAGAGAGCAGATGTTGGAGACTAGGGTGCAGAAGGACTGTTACAGAGAGCAGACATTGGAGACTGAGGTGAAGAAGGATTGATACAGAGAGCAGAGTTTGGAGACTGCGTTACAGAAGGACCATTACAGAGAGCAAAGGTTGGAGACTGAGGTGCAGAAGAATTTTTACACAGAGCAGAGTTTGGATACTGGGATGCAGAAGGACTGTTTGGAGAAAGTTTGGAGAAAGTGAACCAAAGGATCTTACAAAGAGTAGAGTCTGGAGACTGGGGTGCAGAAGGACTGTAGCAGAGAGCAGAGGTTGGAGACTGAAACTCAGAAGGATCGTTGCAGAAAAAAGAGTTTGGAGACTGCGGTTTAGAAGACTGACATAGAGAGCAGAGTTTCAAGATTGGGGTGCAAAAGAACTGTAACTGAGAGCAGAGGTTGGAGACTGGGGTGCAGTAAGCCTGTTACAGAGAGCAGAGGTTGGAGACTGGGGTGCAGAAAGACTGTAGCAGAGAGCAGAGGTTGGAGACTGGGTTGTAGAAGGACTGTTGCAGAGAGCAGACGTTGGAGACTGGGATTCAGAAGGATCGGTGCAGAGAGCAGATTTTGGAGACTGGTGTGTAGAAGGACTTTTGCACAGAGCAGAAGTTTGAGACTGGAGTGCAGAAGGACTGTTGCGGAGACCAGAGTTTGGAGACTGGGGTGCAGAAGGACTGATACAGAGAGCAGAGTTTTCAGACTGGGGTGCAGAATAACTGATACGGAAAGTAGAGTTTAGAGACTGGGGTGCAGAAGGATTGTTACAGAGATCAGAGTGTGTAGCCTGGGGTGCAGAAGGACTGCTGCAGAGAACAGAGGTTGGATACTGGGGTGCAGAAAGGCCGTTGCAGAGAGATGAGGTTGGAGACTAAGGTGCAAAATGACTGTTACAGAGAGCAAAGTTTGGAGAACAGGGTGGAGAAGGATCTCACAGAGAGCAGAGTTTGGAGACTGGGGTGCAGAAGGACTGTTGCAGAGAGCAGAGGTTGGAGACTGAGTTGCACAAGAATCCTTGCAGAGAGAAGAGGTTGGAGACTGTGGTGCAGAAGGCCTGTTACAGAGAGCAGACTTTGGAGACTGGGTTGCAAAAGACCTGTTACAGAGAGCAGATGTTGGGGACTGGGGTGCAGAAGGATTTTTACTGATAGCACAGTTTGGAGACTGGGGTTGAGAATGATTGTTGCTGAGAGCAGAAAAATTCAGACTGAGGCTTAGAAGGACTGTTACAGAGAGCAGAGTTTGAAAATTGGGATGCAGAAGAACCGTTATAGAGAGAAGAGGTTGGAGACTGCCATACAGAAGGACTGTTACAGAGAGCAGAGTTTGGAGACTGGAGTGCAGAAGGACCATTGTAGAGAGCAGATGTGGGAGACTGGGATGCAGAAGGATCGTTGCAGAGAGCAGAGGTTGGAGACTCAGGTGCAGAAAGATCGCTACAGAGAGCATAGTTTTGAGTTCGGGGTGCAGTAGGATAGTTTCAGAGGGCACAGGTTGGAGACTGGGGTGCAGAAGAAATGTTGTAGAGAGCAGAGGTTGGAGACTGGGGTGCAGAATGACTGTAGCAGAGAGCAGAGTTTTGAGACTGGGGTGTAAAAGGACTGTGGCAGAGAGCAGACGTTTGAGACTGGGATGCAGAAAGATCATTGCAGAGAGCAGGTGTTGAATACTGGGGTATAATAAGACGTTTGCAGAGAGCAGAGGTTGGAAACTGGGATGCAGATGGACTGTTGCAGAGAGCAGAGGTTGGAGACTGAGGTTCAGAAAGTCTGTTACAGAGAGCAGAGGTTTTAGACTGGGGTGCAGATTAATTGATACAAAAAGTAGAGTTTGGAGACTGGGGTGCAGAACGCCTGTTACAGAGAGCAGTGTTCAGAGACTGAGGTGCAGAAGGACTGTTAAAGATAGCACAATTTCACGACTGGACATCAGAAGGATCTTACAGAGAGGATTTTTTAGACTGAGGTTCAGAAGGACTGTTACATATAGCAAAGTTTGGAACTCGGGTGCAGAAGGATTTTTGCAGAGAGCCGTGTTTTCAGACTGAGGTGCAGAAGGACTGTTTCAGAGAGCAGATGTTGGATCTTGGGGTGCAGAGGACTGAAACAGAGAGCAGAGTTTGGAGACTGGGGTGCAGAAGGATCATTGCAGAGAGCACAGGTTAGAGACTGGGGTGCAGAAGCCTGTTACAGAGAGCAGAGTTTGAAGACTGGGGTGCAGAAGGCCCGTTACAGAGAGCAGAGTTTGGAGACTGGCGTGCAGAAGACTCTTACAGAGAGCAGCATTTTGAGAATGGCTTGCAGAAGGATCTTAGAGAGAGCAGAGGTTGGAGACTGAGGTGCAGAAGGACTTTTACACAGAGTAGAGGGTGGAGACTGGGGTGCAGAAGGAGTGTTACAGCGAGCAGAGTTTGGAGATTGGGGTGCATAAGAACTGTTACTGAGAGCAGAGTTTGGAGACTGAGGTGCAGAAGGACTGTTACTGAGAGCATATTTTGTTAACTGGGATGTAGACGGACCATTGCAGAAAGCAGAGGTTGGAGAATGGGGATAAGAAGGATCCTTGCAGAGAGCAGATGTTGGAGACTGGGTTCAGAAGGACTATTAAAGAGAGCAGAGGTTGGAGACTAAGGTGCAGAAAGATCATTTCTGAGTGCAGAGGTTTGAGACTGGGGTGCAGAAGGACTGTTACAGATTGCAGAACTTGGAGACTTAAGTGCAGAAGGACATTTACAGATAGGAGAGGTTAAAGACTCGGGTGCAAAAGGGTTCTTACAGAAAACAGAGGATTGAGACTGGTGTGCAGAAAGATCGTTGCAGAGAGCAGAGGTTAGAGAATGAGGTGCAGAAGGATCGCTACAGAGAGCAGAGGTTGGAGACTGGGCTGAAGCAGGACAGTTACAGAGAGCACAGGTTAGATACTTGGGTGTAGAAGAAGTGTTGCAGAGAAAAGAAGTTGGAGACTGGGGTGCAGAAGGCCTCTTACAGAGAGCAGAGTTTGGAGACTGGGGTGCAGAAGGATCGTTGCAGAGAGCACAGGTTGGAGACTGGGGTTCAGAAGGTCTGTTGCAGAGGGCAGACTTTGCAAACTGGGGTGAAGTAGGATCTTTGCAGACAGCAGAGGTTAGAGACTGGGGTGCAGAAAGACTGTTACAGATAGCACAGTTTTCTGACTGGGATGCAGAAGGATCTTATCAGATCATTTTGGAGAGAGAGGTGCAGAAGAAGTGTTACATGAGTAGAGGTTTAAGATTGGGGTGCAGAAGGATTGTTGCAGAGAGCAGCGTTTTCAGACTGAGGTGCAAAAGTACTGTTGCAGAGAGCAGATGTTGGATCCTGAGGTGCAGAAGGATCGCTGCAGAGAGCAGAGGTTGGAGACTTGGGTGCAGAAGGCCTACTAAAGAGAGCAGAGTTATAAGACTGGGGTGCAGTAGGCCTGTTACAGAGAGCAGACTTTGGAGATTGGGGTGCAGAAAGACTGTTACACAGAGCAGAGTTTGGAGAATTTGTTGCAGAAGGATCTTACAGAGAGCAGAGTTTGGAGACTGAGGTGCAGAAGGACTTTTTTTTTTCCTTTTTTTTATTGATTGTTCAAAACATTACAGAGCTCAAGACATATCATCTTTCATACATTCTACTCAATTGGGTTTTGAACTCCCCAAATACATAATACAGACTCACTTCTGTTACCTACTCACATTTTTACATAATGGCATATTAGTGACTGTTGTATTCTGCTACCTTTCCTATCCCCTACTATCCCCCCTCCCCTCCCATCTTCCCTCTCTACCTCCTCTGCTGTTGTTCAATTCTCTCCCCTTTTTTCCCCCCACCCCCTTGCCCCTCATAACCTCTTATAATTTTGTGTATCACTGAAGGTCTCCTACCATTTCCATATGTTTTCCCTTCTCTCTTCCTTTCTCTCCCCCCATTTGTCTTAGTTTACTGTTAGTCTTTTCCTCATGCTCTTCCTTCCTGTTCTATTCTTAGTGGCTCTCTTTATATCAAAGAAGACATTTGACATTTGTTTTTTAGGGCTTGGCTAGCTTCACTTAGCATAATCTGCTCTAATGACATCCATTTCCCTGCAAATTCTATGATTTTTTCGTTTCTTAGTGCTGCATAATACTCCATTGTGTATAGCTGCCACAATTTTTTTTATCCACTCATCTATTGAAGGGCATCTAGATTGGTTCCACAGTCTAGCTATTGTGAATTGTGCTGCTATAATCATTGATGTGGCCGTATCCGTATAGTGTGCTCTTTTAAGGTCCTCAGGGAATAGTCCAAGAAGGGCAATAGCTGGGTCAAATGGTGGATCCATTCCCAGCTTTCCCAGGAATCTCCATACTGCTTTCCAAATTGGCCTCACCATTATGCAGTCCCACCAGCAGTGAACAAGTGTGCCCTTTTCCCCACATCCTCTCCAACACTTATTGTTGTTTTACTTCATAATGGCTTCCAATCTTACAGGAGTGAAATGGTATCTTAGGGTGGTTTTGATTTGAATTTCTCTGATTGCTAGAGATGGTGAGCATTTTCTCATGTGCTTGTGGATTGATTGTATGTCCTCCTCTGAGAAGTGTCTGTTCAGGTGCTTGGCCCATTTGTTGATTGGATTATTTGTTATCTTATTGTTTAATTTTTTGAGTTCTTTGTACATTCTGGATATTAGGGCTCTATCTGAGGTGTGAGGGGTAAAAATTTGTTCCCAGGATGTAGACTCTCTATTTACCTCTTTTACTGTTTCTCTTGCTGAGAAAAAACTTTTTAGTTTAAGTAGGTCCCATTTGTTTATTCTTGTCATTAACTCTTGGGCTACGGGCGTTCTATTAAGGAATTTGGAGCCCGACCCCACAATATGTAGATCGTAGCCAACTTTTCCTTCTATCAGACGCAGTTTCTCTGTTTTTATATCTAGCTCCTTGATCCATTTTGAGTTAACTTTTGTGGCTGGCGAGAGAAAGGGATTCAATTTCATTTTGTTGCATATGGATTTCCAATTTCCCAGTACCATTTGTTGAAGATGCTATCCTTCCTCCATTGCATGTTTTTAGCCCCTTTATCAAATATAAGATAGTTGTAACTTTGTGGATTAGTCTCTGTGTCCTCTATTCTGTACCATTGGACCACCTGCCTGTTTTGGTACCAGTACCATGCTGTTTTTGTTACTATTGCTTTGTAGTACAGTTTGAGCTCTGGTATTGCTATACCTCCAGATTCACACTTCCTGCTTAGAATTGCTTTTGCTATTCTGGGTCTTTTGTTTTTCCATATGAATTTCATGATTGCTTTATCTATTTCTACAAGAAATGTCTTTGGAATTCTGATTGGCATCGCATTAAACCTGTAGAGAACTTTGGGTAATATCGCCATTTTGATGATGTTAGTTCTGCCTATCCATGAACAGGGTACATTTTTCCATCTTCTGAGATCTTCTTCTATCTCTCTCTTTAAGGTTCTGTAGTTTTCATTGTATAAATCTTTCACCTCTTTTGTTAGGTTGATTCCCAAGTATCTTATTTTCTTTGAGGATATTGTGAATGGAGTGGTTTTCCTTATTTCCATTTCAGAGGTTTTGTTGCTGATATACAGGAATGCCTTTGATTTGTGCGTGTTGATTTTATATCCTGCCACTTTGCTGAATTCATTTATTAACTCTAGCAGCTTCTTTGTAGATCCTTTTGGGTCTGTTAAGTAAATTATCATGTCATCTGCAAATAGTGATAATTTAATTTCTTCTTTTCCTAGTTTTATGCCTTTAATTTCTTTTGTCTGTCTAATTGCTCTGGCTAGTACTTCGAGAACTAAATTGAATAGAAGTGGTGATAGAGGACATCCCTGTCTTGTTCCAGATTTTAGAGGGAATGCCTTCAGTTTTTCTCCATTTAGGATGATGCTAGCCTGAGGTTTAGCATATATAGCTTTTACAATGTTGAGGTAAGTTCCTGATATCCCTAGTTTTTCTAATGTTTTGAACATAAAGGGATGTTGTATTTTGTTAAATGCTTTTTCTTCATCTATCGAGATGATCATATGGTTCTTGTCTTTAAGCCTATTGATGTGGTGAATAGCATGTATTGATTTCCGTATATTGAAACAGCCTTGCATCCCAGAGATGAATCCTACTTGATCATGGTGCACAAGTTTTCTGATATGTTTTTGTATTCGATTCGCCAGAATTTTATTGAGAATTTTTGCATCCAAGTTCATTAGAGATATTGGTCTGTAGTTTTTTTTTTTTTTTTTTGAAGTGTCTTTGTCTGGTTTTGGGATCAGGGTGATGTTGGCCTCATAGAATGAATTTGGAAGAGCTTCTTCTTTTTCTATTTCTTGAAATAGTTTGAAAAGTATTGGTATTAGTTCTTCTTTGAAGGTTTTGTAGAACTCCGCTGTATACCCATCAGGTCCAGGGCTTTTCTTGGTTGGTAGTCTTTTGATGGCTTCTTCTATTTCTTCCTTTGTTATTGGTCTGTTTAAATTGTGTGTGTCTTCCTGTCTCAATCTGGGCAAATCATATGCCTTAAGAAATTTATCGATATCCTTGCTATCTTCTATTTTATTAGAATATAGGGTTTCAAAATACTTTTTAATTATCTTCTGTATTTCTGTAGTGTCTGTTGTGATATTGCCTTTTTCATCCCATATATTTGTAATTTGAGTTCTCTCTCTTCTTCTTTTTGTTAGTATAGCTAAGGGCTTGTCTATCTTATTTATTTTTTCAAAGAACCAACTTTTAGTTTTATCAATTTTTTCAATGGTTTTTTTTGTTTTAATTTCGTTTATTTCTGCTCTAATTTTAATTATTTCTTGTCTTCTACTACAATTGCTGTTGTTTTGTTCTTCCTTTTCTAGGTTTTTGAGGTGTAGTGTGAGTTCATTTATTTGTTGTTTTTTTCTTTTTTTGATGAAAGAACTCCAGGATATGAATTTCCCTCTTAAAACTGCTTTCATTGTGTCCCATAGATTCCGGTATGTTATGTCTGTATTATCATTTGACTCTAAGAATTTTTTTATCTCTTCCTTTATGTCTTCTGTAACCCATTGATCATTCAATAACATATTGTTCATTTTCCATGTGGTGTAGGATTTTTCCTTCCTTTTTTTATCATTGATTTCCAATTTCATTCCATTATGGTCAGATATGGTGCATGGTATTATCTCCACACTTTTATATTTACTAAGATTTGCCTTATGGCATAATATATGGTCTATTTTTGAGTAGGATCCATGTGCTGCTGAGAAGAACGTGTATCCACTTGATGATGGTTGGTATATTCTATATATGTCAGTTAGGTCTAGGTTATTGGTTGTGCTGTTGAGTTCTATAGTTTCTTTATTCAGTTTTTGTCAAGAGGATCTGTCTAATGGCGAGAGCGGTGTGTTGAAGTCACCCGTAATTATTGTGTTATGGTCTATTTGACTCTTGAACTTGAGGAGCATTTGTTTTATGTAGATTGCAGCTCCATCGTTTGGTGCATACAAATTGATAATTGTTATGTCTTGTTGGTGGATGGTCCCTTTTAACAGTATATAGTGTCCTTCTTTATCCTTCTTAATTAACTTAGGTTTGAAGTTGATTTTATTTGATATGAGTATGGCCACTCCTGCTTGCTTCCGAGGGCCATGTGAGTGGTATGATTTTTCCCAACCTTTTACCTTCAGCCTGTGTATGTCTTTTCCTATAATATGAGTCTCCTGAAGGCAGCATATTGTTGGATTTGTTTTTTTGATCCAGGTTGCTAGCCTATATCTCTTGATTGGTGAGTTTAGGCCATTAACATTTAAAGTTACAATTGAGATATGATTTGTACTTCCATTCATACTTCTTTATTTATTTATTTTAGTTTGGCTAGTTTTACTTTTTTGGTTATTTTCCTCCTCCTTTACTGAGATACCTCTTGTTGTTAGTTTTGGGCACTATTTTTCAATTCCTCTTCTTGTAGTATATTGCTCAGAATGCTTTGCAGTGCTGGTTTTCTTGCTGCAAATTCTTTTAGCTTTTCTTTATCATGAAAGATTTTAATTTCGTTGTCAAATCTGAAGCTCAATTTTGCTGGATACAGTATTCTTGGTTGAAATCCATTATTTTTCAGCGTTTGAAATACATTGTTCCAGGATCTTCTCGCTTTCAAAGTCTGTGCTCAGAAATCAGTCGTTAACCTAATTGGTTTACCACTGAATGTAATTTGTCTCTTTTCTCTGGTAGCTTTTAATATTCTCTCCTTGTCCTGTATGTTGGCTATCTTCATAATTATGTGTCTTGGAGTTGGTCTATTATAGTTTTGAATGTTTGGGGTCCTGTAGGCTTCCAGGATTTGGCAATCCATTCCATCTTTCATCTCTGGGAAGTTTTCTAAAATTATTTCATTTAATATGCTGTCCATTCCTTTGGTTTGAATCTCTGTGCCTTCTTCTATCCCGATGACTCTCAAATTTGGTTTTTTAATGAAGTACTGTTTCAGAGAGCAGATGTTGGATCCTGGGTTGCAGAAGGATTGTTGCAGATACCAGAGGTTGGAGACTTGGGTGCAGAAGGCCTATTAAAGAGAGCAGAGTTATAAGACTGGGGTGCAGAAGGCCTGTTACAGAGAGCAGAGTTTGGAGACTGGGGTGCATTAGGACTGTTACAGAGAGCAGAGTTTGGAGAATTGGTTGCAGAAGGATTTTACAGAGAGCAAAGTTTGGAGGCTGAGGTGCAGAAGGACTTTTACAGAGAGTAGTGTTTGGAGACTGAGGAACAGTAGGAACGTTTTATAGAGCAGAGGTTGGAGACTGATGTCCAGACGAATTGTTACAGAGATCAGAGGGTGGAGACTGGAGTGCAGAAGGAGTGTTACAGAGAGCAGAGTTTTGGAGATTGGGGTGCAGAAGAACTGTTACAGAGAGCAGAGTTTGGAGACTGGGGTGCAGAAAGACTAATACAGAAAGTAGAGGTTGGAAACTGGGGTGTAGAAGGACCATTACAGAGAGCAGAGTTTGGAAACTGCTGTACAGAATGATTGTTACAGGGAACAGAGGTTGGAGACTGGGGTTCTAAAGGATCATTGCAGAGAGTCGATGTTGTAGACTGGTGTGCAGAAGTATCTTACAGAGAGCATATGTGGGAGACTGAGCTGCATAAGGACTGTTACAGAGACAAGAGGTTGAAGACTGGGGTGCAGAAAGATCGTTGCAGAGAGCAGAGGTTGGAGACTGAGGTGGGCAATGATCGTTGAGGAGAGCAGAGGTTGGAGAATATGGTGGAGAACGATACTTACAGAGAGCAGATGTTGGAGACTGGGGTGCAGAAGGACAGTTACAGAGAGCACAGGTTGGAGACTGGGGTGCAGAAGAAATGTTCCAGAGAGTAGAGGTTGGAGACTAGGTTGCAGAAGGACTGTTATAGAGAGCAGAGTTTTTAGACTGAGGTGCAGAAGGACTGTTACAGAGAGCAGAGGTTGGAGACTGGGGTACAGAAGAACTGATACAGAAAGCAGACTTTGGAGACTTTGGTGCAGAAAGACTGTTAGAGAACAGAGTTTGGAAACTGGGGTGCAGAAGAACCAATGCAGAGAGCTGAAGTTGGAGATTTAGGTTCCTAAGATTGTTACAGAGAGCAGAGGTTGGATACTGGGGTGTATATGGACTTATACAGAGAGCAGAGGTTGGAGACTGAGGTGCAGAAGAATCTTACAGAGAGCAGAGGTTGGAGACTGGGGTGCAGAATAACTGTTGCAGAGAGTAGAGGTTGGAAACTGAGGTGCAGAAAGATCATTGCAGAGAGAAGAGGTTGAAGACGGGAGTGCAGAAGGCCTGTTACAGAGAGCAGAGTTTGGAAACTGGAGTGCAGAAGGCGTTTTACAGTGAGCAGAAGTATGAGACTGGGGCGCAAAAGGACTTTCACAGATAGCACAGTTCGTAGACTGGGGTACAGAAGGATCGTTGCAGAGAGCAGAGGTTTCAGACTGAGGTGCAGATGGACTGTTACAGAGAGCATAAGTTGAAGTCTGAGGTGCAGAAGCACTATTATAGAAAGAAGAGTTTGGCAATTGGGGTGCAGAAGGACCGTTACAGAGAGAAGAGGTTGGAGACTGCGGTACAGAAGGACTGTTACAAAGAGCAGAGTTTGGAGACTGGGGTGCAGAAGGACCATTACAGAAAACAGAGGGTGGAGAATGAGGTGCAGAAGAATCGTAACAGAGAGCAGAGGTTTGAGACTGAGGTGCAGAAGGTCTTTTACAGAGAGCAGAGGTTGGAGACTGGGGTGCAGAAGAATTCTTAAAAAGAGCAAAGGATGGAGACTGGGTTGCATAAAGAGTGTTACAGAAAGCAGAGTTTGGAGATTCTGGTTCAGAAGAACTGTTAAAGATAGCAGAGTTTTGAGACTGGGGTTCAGAAGGATTGTTACAGAGTGCAGAGGTTTGATTCGGGTGCAGCAGGACTGTAACAGAGAGTAGAGCTTGAAGACTGGGTTGCATAAGAACTGTTACAGAGAGCATTGGTTGGAGACTGCAGTTCAGAAGGCCTGTTACAGAGAGTATTGGTTGGAGACTGAGGTGCAGAAGGATCACTACAGAGAGCAGAGGTTGGATACTGAGTTGCAGAACGACTGTTACAGAGAGCAGAGGTTTGAGATTGAGTTGCAGAAAGATTCGTACAGAGAGCAAAGGTTAGAGACTGAGGTGCAGAAGGACTGTTAGAGAGAGCAGATTTTGAAGACTGGGGTGCAGAAGTATCGTTGCAGAGAGCACAGGTTGGAGACTGGGGTTCAGAAGGACAGTTACAGAAAGCATAGATTGGATACTGGGGTGCAGAAGAAATGTTGCAGAGAGAATAGATTTGTGACTGGGGTGCACAAGGACTGTTACAGAGAGCAGAGGTTGGAGACTGAGGTGCAGAAGGACTGTTACAGAGAGCAGAGATTGGAGACTGGGTTGCAGAACGACTGATACACAAAGCAAAGTTTGGAGACTGGGGTGCAGAAGGACCGTTACAGAGAGCAGAGTTTGTAGACTGAGGTATAGAAGGACTGTTACAGAGAGCAGAGGTTGGAGACTGGGGTGCAGAATGATCGTTTCAGAGTGAAGAGGTTGGAGACTGGGGTGAAGAAGGCGTGTTACAGAGAGTAGAGGTTGGAGACTGGGGTGCTAAAGGCCTGTTACAGAGAGCAGACGTTGGAGACTGGGGTGCAGAAGGACTGTTACAGATATCACAGTTTGGAGACTGGGGTGCTAAAGGCCTGTTACAGAGAGCAGACGTTGGAGACTGGGGTGCAGAAGGACTGTTACAGATATCACAGTTTGGAGACTGGGGTGCAGAAGTATATTATAGAGAGCAGAGTTTGGAGACTGAGGTGCAGAAATAATGTTACAGAGAACAGAGTTTGGAGACTTGGTTGCACAATGATTGTTGCAGAGAGCAGAGTGTTCAGACTTAGGTGCAGAAGGACTGTTGCAGAGAGCAGATGTTCGAGAGTGGGGTGCAGAAGGACTCTTTCAGAGAGCAGAACTTGGAGACTGCGGTGCAGAAGGATTCTTGCAGGGAGCAGAGGTTGGAGACTGGGCTGCAAAAGGCCTGTTACAGATATCACAGTTTGGAGAATGGTGTGTAGAACGATATTATAGAGAGCAGAGTTTGGAGACTGAGGTGCAGAAAAACTGTTACAGAGAGCAGAGGTTGGAGACTGGGTTGCAGAATGATTGTTGCAGAGAGCAAAGTTTTCAGACTTAGGTGCAGAAGGACTGTTGCGGAGAGCAGATGTTCGAGAGTGGGGTGCAGAAGGACTCTTTCAGAGAGCAAAACATGGAGACTGGGGTGCAGACATTTTCTTGCAGGGAGCAGAGGTTGGAGACTGGGGTGCAGAACGCCTGTTACAGATATCTCAGTTTGGAGACTGGTGTGCAGAACGATATTATCGAGAGCAGAGTTTGGAGACAGAGGTGTAGAAGGACTGTTACAGAGAGCAGAGGTTGGAGACTGGGGTGCAGATTGATTGTTGCAGAGAGGAGAGTTTTCAGACTGAGGTGCAGAAGGACTGTTCAGAGAGCAGATGTTCGAGACTGGGGTGCATAAAGAGTGTTTCAGAGAGCAGAACTTGGAGACGTGGGTGGAGAAGAATTTTTCAGGGAGCAGAGGTTGTAGACTAGGGTGCAGAAGGACTGTTATAGACAGCAGAGGTTTTAGACTGGGGTGCAGAAGGCCTGGTACAGAGAGCAGAGCTTTGACACTGTGGTGCAGAATGATTGCTGATAGCTGGTGAGCCTCCTTCTGGACACCTTTTTTTCCGCACAGTCCATCAGGCCCTCTCTTCTCACCCTGCTCTCTTTTGGCTTTATGAGCACCTGTGACTTCCACAGTCACTCTAAGCCATGACTCACAGGCCTATCTCCTTGGAACCTGTCCTGCTGCCTCCAGGAATCTCTTTGGGGAGACCCTGCAGGTACCCAGACTCCAGGCCCAACCTCCTTCCCTCCTTTTCTCTCCCCAGACACGCTCCTTCTCATTTTTTTTTTATGTTTTAATGAGTGATCCCACTGCCACTCAGCTACCACACAGACCAGGTGCCCTCTTGTGTCCTCGTCACCAGGACTTTACCCAGAGCTCCTCTTCAGAGCTTTTTCCCAAGCTCCAAATGTCACATACTCAGTTACCAGATATTTCCTTTTAATCTTGTTTTGGCACCCAATTTTTCTCAGAGACTACATGAAGGTATTCTAACCAAAGCACATGGACTGTAGAGACTATTATGGCTTAGAAATAAGGTATCCTCCCACCAAAAGCTCATTGTCAGCCAAAGTAGCAGTGTTCAGTGGTGAAATGATTAGACTGTGAGACCTGTGACCTACTTTGTGGATCCATCCATTTTGTGGGTTAATTATCTGAAAGGCCCACTGTACTGAGAGGAGTGTGGGCAGGTGGAGTGTGGCCAGGGACATGCCCTGGGGAATCACATCTTGTCCCCTGCGAACTGTCTTCCCCCGTCCCCTCCCCCATCCCAACCTTCTGGCTGCCATGACCTTGGGACGCTTCCCCCCTTGTTCCCTTCCACCTCGACGTCCCACCTCATCTCAGGCCTGCAGCAATTGGTCAGCTGGCCCCAGACCAAACTTCCAAGCCAGGAGGCCAGAGTGCATCTCCCCCTCTGGGTTGTTCTCGTCAGGCCTGTGGTAACTGTGGCAACCGTGGACTGACCCAGGGAGTAGGTGTTATGAGTGGATTGGACCCACAACCATTTCCTAAATCTACAGATTCTGTCATTTGCAGAGCTCAAGCCATTTCATTCTGGATGGCCTGTTTTCAGCATGCCCTCACCTAGCATGCGGGCTACTAGTGATTATTGAGATTCTCCACCCTTCCTGGTCCTGCCCATTTGCACACCACAGCTAGCTCCTAGGCAGCCAGACCCATAGACCTCCTGCTGCCCACTGAGGAGAGAAGAGGGATTTTCTGAGGACCCTGTTAGAAGTCCACTCTTATTTTTTTTAAAGACCACACTCAGAGGGCATGTTTCAGGCAGTCCTTCACATGCATCTTTGAGAAATCTGACTCACAATTATTTTTGTGATTCTCTCCCAGGCTCCAATAACCACCGCTCTACTCCCTACTTCTCTGAGATCAACTTTTAGCTTCCAAAAAAAAGTGAAAAACTGCTATTTCTCTTTATGTGTCTGGCTTATTTCACTTAATATAATGTCTCCCATGAGCTAGTTTTAAATAGAAACTGCACAACAAATTCTTTTATGTCAGATTTAAATTTTATTCTGAAGAGATAATTCGAAATAGTCACATATGATTATGTAGGAAAATGTTCATTAAAAAATTTATAGGACTGGAGATGATCTGAATGTTTAGCCAAAGGGGAGAGATTAAGTTTATTTTAAGAGAGATGTAAGTTTATTGATCATCACAATAGATGCAGAAAAAGCATTTAACAAAATATAGCAAACCTACCTGTCAAAATTGTAGAAACACTAGGGACAGAAGGAACTTTGTAAAAGCATTGTAAAAGCTATCTATGCTAAACCAAAGGCAGCATCATTCTAAGTGAAGAAAGGTTGAAAGCATTCACTCTAAAAACTGGAAGAAAACAACGTGCCCCCTCTTTCACCACTTCTATTCAACTTCATCCTTGAAATTGCCAGAGCCATTGGAAAAAAGAAAGAAATTAAATGTGTACAAATAGGTCAAGAAGAATTCAAATCTCACTCTTTGCTGATAGGATCATGTCATCTTCTTAAATTTTTTATTAGAGCATAATAGTTATACATAGAAGTTGGGTTGATTTTGAAAAGATCCTACGTGCATGGAATCTGATTTACTCCATTCAGTCCCCAGCCCTCCATCTCCCTCCCCTTCCCGCCCCCATTCTCCTTTCTCTACTGATCTTTCTTTGGGTCATTTTTCTGTTAATTTCTGTCTGGTGCTTTCTACATATGCATACAGGTGCAGTCCCCTGTGGTAGACTTCCATGTGCACATAACATGATCTGCGTAAAGACCTTTCACATTTCCTCCCTTCCCAAACCTCTCCGCCCTCTCATTCTTTTTCTACTCCAATGATCTTCCCTGTATACTTAAGATAGCAGTCCAACCCCACTTCATCAACTTCTTTCCTCTATTTTGCTCTGGCCCTGATTATTTCAGCATTGTACAGAAATAGTTAACTACTGCCTTTCTGAAAACAGAGATCAAGATTGATGTAAAATGTGAAAAACTTTACATTGGAAAACACTGAAGGCAACACCGACTGCTTCTGCAGATGATGACTCTGCTTTGTAAATTTTTTTCTTAACTTTTGCAATGAAAATGAACTTCTCCAAAAATCCTGTTTACATAAAAGGACAACAGGAGACAGATATTACTGAGACAGTGAAAAATGACTCCACACCATGATGAGGTCGAATGGCTTTCTGTTGGCTTCTTGCAATTCTCTGGTTACTTCACCCACCATCACCCCTGCATATAGTGCAGCTCCATAAGTCTGATTTCCTGAGACCAGTCCCACAAGTTTTCAGTCTCCAGGCTGCTTTTCATTCGATATTATTTGCCATGTTGCTGCAGATTAACAAGCCTGTTTGGGGTGCTCTCAGTCCATTCTCATCATGGTCACTTTTTCTCTGTTTTGTAGCTATGACAACATTGGAAATGAGCAATCAATCATTTGTCACTGAATTCATCTTCTTGAAATTTTCCAACCACTTCAAACTACAGGGCTGGTTCTTTCTGCTCTTTCTGGTTATTTACCTGACCACTCTTCTGGGGAACATGCTCATAATAGTGGCCCCCAGGGTCAGTCCTGCTCTCCACACTCCAATGTACTTTTTCCTCAGCAATTTGAGCTTCTTGGACTGCTACACATCCACCACCCTTCCAGTACTGCGGGTGAACTTCTTCTGGGAGAAGAAGGCCATTTCTTATGAGGGCTGCCTTTCCCAGATCTTCTTCTTGGTGACAAGTGCTGGCACAGAAGGCGTCTTACTGGCTGTGTGGCCAGTATGACTTCTGTGGGGCCACCTGCCGTCCTCCTCAGTACAAAGTCATCATGAGTGTGAAGGTCTGTGTTGGCCTGGTGACTGGGTCCTGGCTGTGTGGGCTGGTGAATTTGGTCACACACATGGTGTGGCCATCACACCCACTCTGTGTGGGCCCCACCAGATCAGCCAGTTTCTCTGTGACACCCCAATGCTTTTGAAGCTCTCCTGCTCAGACATCTCTTTCAACAAGTCTGCTCTTCACGTTTTCAGTACCACCATGGGCCTGAGCCCCTGCCTCTTCACTGCAGGCTCTTACGCACTCATCATGGTGGCCATCCTAGGGATTCCCTCTGCCTAGGGCAGGAGGAAGGCCTTCTCCACCTGTGCGTCCCCCCTCACTGTCTTGGTGGTCTTCTATGGAACAGCCAACTTCCACTATGACAGGCCCAGAGAAGGCTGGACAGGGTCACCCTGGTCTCTCTGCTCTTCTGTGTGGTGACCCCCATATTGAAGCCCATCATTCACAGCCTGAGAAACTACGAGGTCTATAGTGCCCTGAGGAAGCTGGCTGGGAGACAGACTGTATAGTGAGATTAGAACTAGATAATGGTTTCATTCTAGGAAATGTCTAAGTTGTAGAAATATGTGAAGTGTTCAGCAGCAATTACAAGAGCGCTCTCTCCATACACAATGTTTAATGAACACTGTGGTGCCTCTCCAACCAGGGGAAGCACACTGTGCTAAGTATATGACACATTGTGACCTCACCTGGGTTCTCTAATCCACAGGTATTTCAGAATATTTATATTACTTTTCTCTCCAAAAAAAGCTCATACCCAAAGCAGTCAATATCCTTTCCCCCAATATTGCAGCTCTAGCCAACACTAGTGAATGTGAAGTGCTATGTGCAATGTGACTTTGACTTGCATTTTCCTAATGGATCTTGATTCTAAGTTTTAAATAAACACCATTTCTGTGTTTCTCCTTCACATGTGGAAAGACCCATGTATACACTCGAGTTTTGTGGATATTTTTAATGAAGTAATACCATATACGCTTTTTTATCTGACTCCTTTCACTTAGGATGTTTGCAATTTTCAGTTATATTGTAGCTTGTGTTAGTATTTTAGTTTATTCCTCCTTATTGTGACTGATTTCCGTCTTATGAAAATGCCACATTTCTTTTTCATTTTCCACTGGATAGTAATTTTTACTTTGTGTCTGTGTGGGTGTTGTACTGCACATTGAACCCGGAGCCTCCTGCACACTAAACAATGTTCTACCACTAAGCCAAAGCCCAACCCTTTTAAAAATTTTGCTTTGAGACAGGGTCTTGCAAATTTGCCCAGGTTGTCCCTGAATTTGTGATCCTCCTGCCTCAGCTTCTTGAGTAGCTAGATTACAGACCTGCCTGGTCATTTTCACTTTTTGACTAATATGAATAATATTCGTATATGTAATATGAACATTATATAGTATATGAACATTATATGAACATTCATGTACAAATCATTGGTGGACAACTTTTTTATTTATCTTGAGCTTGTAAGTAGGAGTGGAAGAGGTGGATTGTTAACTCCATATTTAAGTTTTCTGAAGAAGTTCCAGATCATTTTCAGACCAGTGAAACCAGCTTACCTTATTATTAAGAGTGGTGAATAAAGCTTCTGATTTCCTCACTCCCTTAACAACACATCATTATCATTCTTTTTATTGTGATGACCCTGGAATGTGTAAAGTGCTTCATCAAATGTGCTTTAGCTTTGCCTTTCCCTGATGGCTAATCATTCTAAGATTTTTTAGGAGTACTGTTAATGTGTCTCTCCTAAGCATGAGGAAAACCCCATTGTATTATGGGAAATTTTAAGTTTTAGAGACTTACCTCTTTATCTAATACTTTTATTTTTATTTTTGTGCAGTAAAATACTACAAGACTTCAAGCTTGTTGTCTTTTCTCCATCTGTGCCCAAAAGAGCTGTTTGATGACTCTTTTTCCCCCCTACTTTTAAACTCCATAGCAAACAATTTCTTCACCAGATCATGAGCATCAGCAGGATCATAAAATTAAGGGGCACGAAGTCATACAGGGTTTGGTAAGGGATCAGCCCTTAGCGGGAGTGGATCAGCTGAAGATAGTGGGGATGCTTTTAATTTTGTGGCTTCTGATATCTGTCCATCTGGCAAAGTATATAACATGAAGGAAAAATTCATATGCTGTGTGAAATCCATGCCAATAAGTATTCACCCACCCTGACTTTTTTTCTTTCTAGCAGGAAAGGAAGGCAGTCTTGAGAATTCAGCCACCCACAACTTCTTAGCAGAAATCTCACTCTGAACTTCGCTCACCCACATCCCAGAAGAGAGAGGAAGCTGATCTTCTCGCTGCATGCTGGAAAAAGGTGATTGCCAAGACATTAATGAATCCAATAGCGAATTAACTGCTCTCCATTGTTGCAGTTTAAATCAAGCCTTTGCCCTTGAGTTGTGTTTGCACACTGAGGAGTCCCAGAGCAGCTGCAGAGAAAAAGCAAGATGCATATTCCCAACAGGTCAGCCCCAGACCTCTATAAATGTCCATCACAGGAAAATGAATTGTGAGAGATCAGAGGATTTTGACTTCTTCATGAGGCCACAGATATGCGACAGGCAACTTTCAGAATAACAGGTCCGTTTTGTGGTGAATGGAGACCAACAGCCAGTTTTACAAAGAGCTTTCTTTGCAGCCCAGGTGCTAGTATAGAGAGCAGCAAGGGCCAGACCAAAACCAGATCTCTACGCCTCTCTGTGAGAGTTGATGGTAAATAGTTTATGTACCATCACAATTTTCAAAAACACTATCCCAGAATCAGGATACACCTAAACCTTAAAAACATATTACAGAATATTGTACATATTTTCATTACCATTTTGATGGCATTTATGTAAAGACCTATCGTAGCACCTTTTCTATGTGTGTCTAAGTTTGCACAATACTACTTGTATTGTCAGAGTAGAAATAACTTCAGAGGTTATCACAAAACCTGAGGGATTTAGCATGATGCCTCCAGTACTGGAAGAAACCCCAAAACATAACCAGAAACCCTGGGATGCCTAAATTCCTTAAGTGAGATGATGTGTGTGGAAAATTACTTATGGTAAACAATAGATAAGGCTAAGTGTAATCCTCTGCTTTTGATGAGCAGGACAGAAAGGAATACTTTTTAGGGAGAAAGTATAGGGACACATTCCCATTATGATAAAATATAGCATAACAATAGACCTACCAAAATATCTGTTTAAATAAAAATCATTATTGTAGAAGAAGTTACGTTTAAAAACGTATTCATTCACTAACTAGGGGTTTTCATCTTTATTTTACAACACATGGATGCTTGGAGAGGGGAGTTGCAAGCAATTTATTAACTGTAATAAATCCCTGAAGCTTGTGAGTAATCTACTACATACACAACCCACCTCCTTTAGAAATATTATATTTTGGGGTCACTCATAAGTGACTTCATTCTCGGTCACCTGACTTTGAGATGACTGATTGGGAAAGAAAGATGCAGAGCTGCTTGTTCTGTGGGAACTGCCGATGGTCTCCATAAGGGATATGTGTACTAGACAGGAGATTCTGAGTTCCTGAGAAGCCTCTGGGCTATGCTGCCTCACTTATTCCCACAGAGGCTTTATTTTTTTCAGCAAGATATCTGCACCAGAACCACTGAACAGAAATATCCTCACACCTCTGTCAAGTCTCTATTAGATCCTTTAGGTCCCACACAGTACCATCTTTAAAGAATCTTTTAAAAACTCTGCTCCATGGATGTACTTGACAGACCTTCTTCATTCCTCAAACCTTTACTGAGTGCACATTTACACAAGGTGTTGCCCTAGTGTTTAGTACACAATTGAGAGGCCCAACTAGGACCTGGAGGAGCGCATATTCAAGATGGAATGAGGGGCTTTGACAAGTATTAAGTGCTCCATACCCAGAGCTGCCCAAGCAAACACTAAGGGAAAATAATGATAATTTGTAGATTACATAGAATTGTTACCAAGTTTCCTGCACATATTGAGTTCATTTTCCCATTAGATTGTAAGTTCATTGAAGGACAGTGTAAGAGACCAGCTCCAACAGGGTGTCTCAGGAGACGAACGGATGGTGAGGAGTCGGCGAAAAAGGGGGTGGGGAGAAGCAACACAGACACCAAAGTGAAGGTGTTGATCTCAATCTTTACTTGTGAAGTTGATCATATACACTTTTCATTTTGGCAGGCTTACAGTACTTTGTGGTTACAAAACAGGAATCATTATTCAAACAAAACAATATATTACATAGCTACAATTAGAATAAAAGAATGTATCTTGGCTTATGCATAAGCAAGCATTTGTACTTTCAGTTCGAGTTTTATTTTGAGGTGTTTCTGCTTAGTTAACTTCTAATAATAGTTACAAATGTCCCAAACAACTGGCCTATACCTTGACTATTCTTTCTTTACTTACTGACTGGAACCGGTGCCATGGTTACGGCAAGTAGTTGATTTGTTATTACTTTTAATCAAACAAAAGTAAGAGCACAAACCATTGTGCACAGGAACGAGAACATGTTGCCCAGTACTAAGCACTAATCTATCTTCTTAACATTAATTTTCTTTCTCCAGATTTTAATTTAATTTTTCAAAAACTTCCTTGACAGGAATACAGGGAGTTTTTCTTTAGACATTAACAATTTACACTCCACAGCTGAATCATGGCATTTAGAGCAAACAGATCTTTGCTTTAGAAGTAGTTGCATTAATTGGGAAAGTCATGTTTTTGTCTTTATACTTAATGGTCTTATGAGAAATCAGAACTACATTTTTTTTATTGGTTGTTCAAATCATTACAAGGCTCTTGACATATCATATTTCAAACATTAGTTTCAAGTGAGTTATGAACTCCCATTTTTACCCCAAATACAGATTGCAGAATCACATCGGTTACACATACACATTTTTACATAATGCCATACTAGTAACTGTTGTATTCTGCTATCTTTCCTATCCTCTACTATCCCCCCTCCCCCCCCATTTCTCTTTTTATCCCGTCTACTGTAATTCATTTCTCTCCTTGTTTTTTTTCCCCCTTTCCCCTCACAACCTCTTATATGTAGTTTTTTATAACAATGAGAGTCTCTTTCCATTTCCATGCAATTCCCCTTTTCTCTCCCTTTCCCTCCCACCTCGTGTCTCTGTTTAATGTTAATATTTTCTTCCTGCTCTTCCTCCCTACTCTATTCTTAGTTGCTCTCATTATATCAAAGAAGACATCTGGTATTTGTTTTTTAGGGATTGGCTAGCTTCCCTAAGCATAATCTGTTCTAGTGCCATCCATTTCCCTGCGAATTCCATGATATTGTCATTTTTAAATCCAGAATAATACTTCATGGTGTATAAATGCCACATTTTTTAATCCATTCATCCATTGAAGGGCATCTGGGTTGGTTCCACAGTCTAGCTATTGTGAATTGTGCTGCTGTGAACATCGATGTGGCAGTATCCCTGTAGTACGCTCTTTTAAGGTCTTCAGGGAATAGTCCGAGAAGGGCAATAACTGGATCAAATGGTGGTTCCATTCCCAGCTTTCCCAGGAATCTCCATACTGCTTTCCAAATTGGTCGAACCAATTTGCAGTCCCACCAGCAATGTACAAGAGTACCCTTTTCCCCACATCCTCGCCAGCACTTGTTGTTGTTTGACTTCCTAATGGCTGCCAATCTTACTGGAGTGAGATGGTATCTTAGGGTGGTTTTGATTTGCATTTCTCTGACTGCTAGAGAAGGTGAGCATTTTTTCATGTACTTGTTGATTGATTGTATGTCCTCCTCTGAGAAGTGTCTGTTCAGGTCATTGGCCCATTTGTTGATTGGGTTATTTGTTGTCTTATTGTCTAATTTTTTGAGTTCTTTGTATACTCTGGATATTAGGGCTCTATCTGAAGTGAGAGGGGTAAATATTTGTTCCCATGATGTAGGCTCCCTATTTACTTCTCTTATTGTTTCTCTTGCTGTGAAAAAACTTTTTAGTTTAAGTAAGTCCCATTTGTTGATTCTTGCCACTAACTCTTGTGCTATGGGTGTCCTGTTAAGGAATTTGGAGCCCGACCCCACAATATGTAGATCAGAACCAACTTTTTCTTCTATCATATGCAGAGTCTCTGATTTGATATCCAGGTCGTTGATCCATTTTGAGTTAACTTTTGTGCATGGTGAGAGGAGGGGATTCAGTTTCATTTTGTTGCATATGGATTTCCAGTTTTCCCAACACCATTTGTTGAAGATGCTATCCTTCCTCCATTGCATGCTTTTAGCCCCTTTATCAAATATAAGATAGTTGTAACTTTGTGGATTAGTCTCTGTGTCCTCTATTCTATACCATTGGTCCACCCGCCTGTTCTGGTACCAGTACCATGCTGTTTTTGTTACTATTGTTCTGTAATATAGTTTGAAGTCTGGTATTGCTATACCACCTGATTCACACTTCCTGCTTAGAATTGCTTTTGCTATTCTGGGTCTTTTATTTTTCCATATGAATTTCATGATTGCTTTATCTATTTCTACAAGCAATACCATTGGGATTTTGATTGGCATTGCATTAAACCTATAGAGAACTTTTGGTAATATCGCCATTTTGATGATGTTAGTTCTGCCTATCCATGAACAGGGTATATTTTTTCATCTCCTAAGATCTTCTTCTACTTCTCTTTTTAGAGTTCTGTAGTTTTCATTGTATAAATCTTTCACCTCTTTTGTTAGGTTGATTCCCAAGTATTTTATTATTTTTTGAGGATAACTTGAATGGAGTGTTTCCCCTTATTTCCATTTCAGAAGTTTTGTCGCTGATATACAGAAATGTCTTTGATTTGTGTGTGTTGATTTTATATCCTGCCACTTTGCTGAATTCATTTATTAGTTCTAGTAGTTTTTTTTGTAGACCCTTTTGGGTCTTCTAGATATATAATCATGTCATCCGCAAATAGTGATAATTTAAGCTCTTCTTTTCCAATTTTTATGCCTTTAATTTCTTTCGTTTGTCTAATTGCTCTGGCCAGTGTTTCGAGAACTATATTGAATAGAAGTCGTGATAGAGGACATCCCTGCCTTGTTCCAGATTTTAGAGGGAATGCCTTCAATTTTTCTCCATTCAGAATGATGCTAGCCTGGGGCTTAGCATAGATAGCTTTTAAAATGTCAAGGTAAGTTCTTGTTATCCCTAGTTTTTCTAATGTTTTGAACATAAAGGGATGCTGTATTTTGTTGAATGCTTTTTCTGCATCTATCGAGATGATCATATGGTTCTTATTTTTAAGTCTATTGATATGGTGAATAATATTTATTGATTTCCGTATATTGAACCATTCTTGCATCCCAGGGATGAATCCTACTTGATCATGGTGCACAATTTTTTTGATGTGCCTTTGTATCCGATTCACCAGAATTTTATTGAGGATTTTTGCATCTAGGTTCATCAGAGATATTGGTCTGTAGTTTTTTTTCTTTGGTGTGTCTTTGTCTGGCTTCGGAATCAATGTGATGTTGGCCTCATAGAATGAATTTGGAAGAGCTCCCTCTTTTTCTATTTCCTGGAATAACTTGAAAAGTATTGGTATTAATTCTTCTTTAAAGGTTTTGTAAAACTCCGCTGTATACCCATCCGGTCCTGGGCTTTTCTTGGTTGGCAGTCTTTTGATGGCTTCTTCAATTTCATCCATTGATATTGGTCTGTTCAAATTGTGTGTGTCCTCCTGACTCAGTCTGGGCAAATCGTATGTCTTAAGGAATTTATTGATGTCTTCACTATCCTCTATTTTATTGGAGTATAGGTTTTCAAAATAATTTCTAATTGTCTTCTGTATTTCTGTAGCGTCTGTTGTGATATTGCCTTTTTCACCCTTATGTTAGTAATTTGATTTCTCTCTCTTCTTCTCTTCGTTAGCATGGCTAAGTTTCTGTCAATCTTGTTTATTTTTTCAAAGAACCAACTTTTAGTTTTGTTAATTTTTTCAATAGTTTCTTTTGTTTCAATTTCGTTGATTTCCGCTCTGATTTTAATTATTTCTTGCTTTCTGCTACATTTGCTATTGTTTTGCTCTTCCTTTTCTAGGGCTTTGAGATGAAGTGTGAGCTCATTTATTTGTTGGTTTTTCCTTTTTTTGAGGAATACCTCCAGGCGATGAATTTCCCTCTTAAAACTGCTTTCATTGTGTCCCATAGATTCCGATAGGTTGTGTCTGTATTTTCATTTATCTCTAAGAATTTTTTGATTTCCTCCTTTATGTCTTCTGTAACCCTTTGATCGTTCAGTAACATATTGTTCATTTTCCATGTGATATTGAATTTTCCCTTCCTTCTTTTATCATTGATTTCCAGTTTCATTCCATTATAATCAGATAAAATGCATGGTATTATCTCCACCCCTTTATATTTACTGAGGGTTGCCCTATGGCATAATATATGGTCTATTTTTGAGAAGGATCCATGTGCTGCTGAAAAAAAAGTATATCCTCTTGATGATGGTTGATATATTCTATATATGTCAGTTAAGTCTAGGTTATTGATTGTGTTATTGAGTTCTATAGTTTATTTATTCAACTTTTGTTTGGAGGATCTGTCCAATGGTGAGAGAGGTGTTTTGAAGTCGCCCATAATTATTGTGTTGTGGTCTATTTGATTTTTGAACTTGAGGAGAATTTGTTTTATGAACTTCACAGCACCATTATTAGGTGCATAAATATTGATAATTGTTATATCTTGTTGTTTAATGGTTCCTTTTAACAGAATATAATGTCCTTCCTTATCCCTTTGGATTAATTTAGTCTTGAAGTCGATTTTATTCGATATGAGGATGGCCACACCTGCTTGCTTGCGAGGACCGTGTGCGTGATATATTTTTTCCCAACCTTTCACCATCAGCCTGTGTATGTCTTTTCCAGTTAGGTGAGTCTCCTGGAGGCAGCATATTGTTGGATTTATTTTTTTAATCCATGTTACCAGCCTATGTCGCTTTATTGGAGTGTTTAAACCATTAATGTTTAGAGTTACTATTGATATATGGTTTGTTCTTCCAGCCATGTTTGATTATTTATCTCTTTTTTTTTCAATTTAGTTTGTTTCTCCATGATTTGCTTTCCCCCCTCTGTCTGTCTTTACTGAGGTACTTCCCACTGTTGGCTTTGGTTATTGTTTTTCATTTCTTCCTCATGGAGTGTTTTGCTCAAGATGCTTTGCAATGCTGGTTTTCTGGCTGAAAATTCTTTTAGTTTTTGTTTATCGTGAAAGATTTTTATTTCGTTGTCGTACCTGAAGCTTAATTTTGCTGGATACAGGATTCTTGGTTGGCATCCATTGTCTTTCAGTGTTTGGAATACATTGTTCCAGGATCTTCTTGCTTTCAGCGTCTGTGTTGAAAAATCCGTTGTTAACCTTATTGGTTTACCCCTGAATGTAATCTGTCTCCTTTCTCTTGTAGCTTTTAATATTCTCTCTTTGTTCTGTATATTGGATATCTTCATAACAATGTGTCTTGGAGTTGGTCTACTATGATTTTGTAGGCTCGGTGTCCTGTATGCATCTACAATTTGTATATCTGTTTCCTTTTTTATTTCTGGAAAGTTTTCTGTAATTATTTCATTTAGTAAATTACTCATTCCCCTGGTTTCAATTTCTATCCCTTCCTCTATCCCAATGACTCTTTAATTTGGTTTTTTTTATATTATCGCATATCTCTTGTATGTTTCTCTCATGATTTTTAACCATCCTATCTGAGTTGGCTAGACTCTTTTCAAGTTGTTATATTTTGTCTTCATTATCAAACGTTCTGGCTTCTAGTTGCTCCACTCTATTAGTGATACTCTCATATGAGATTTTAATTTGGTTTATAATTTCCTTCATTTCTAAGATTACTGTATGATTCTTTTTTATAGTCTCTATCTCCTGATATAGATGCTTAACTTCTTCTTTTATCATTTTATGTAATTCCTTCTCAATGTGTTCTTTCGCTGCTTGAATTTGCTGTCTTGTGTCCTCTTTAAGGTTCCATTCCATCTGTCTAAGGTGTTCCCTGAGTTCTTTATATGACCACTTTTCTGATGACTCTATGTCGTTCTGAATATTTGGGCTGTACTGTGTTGTTTGTACTCCTTTTCTTCCTTGCTTTTTCATACTGCTCATTTTGCTTTTTGTTTTTTTTGACTGTTGAGTTACTGTCTACTCCTATAAATTTATTTGATGCTTGGGAGGAAAGGTATTAGCAGGGAAGGGAAGAAATCACCAAAGAGAATGAGAGTAACCAGGTAGAATTCCAGGAAGGGGGAATAAGAGAATTGAAAAGAAATGGAAAGACAGAGGAAGAGAAGAAAGAGAAAGAAAAAATTGAAGATTTAAAAGAATTAAAAAAATAACAATAGTAATAATAGAGATGAGGATTAAAATTAAAAAATAAAATAAAATAAAATGAATTTTAAAAACACTTTTTAAAAAAAAAAACAGCAACAACATCAACAACAAAAAAAAACCCAACCACAACATCCACACAAAAAAAAAAATTAATAAATGCAGTCTTAGAGTCCGATTCACTATTCTTCCATTAGGTGAAGCTGTGCCCACCAGGCTAAGCTTCTCTTCTTAGTAGGCGGGAGCCTGTCACTGTGCAGCAGCTTTTCCTCCCAGACTGTGCGGGTCTGCTCACAGGTAATGCTCACCACAATACTGGCTACACGCCAGGTCTGCTGCTCCTGTGTGCCCTGTTTTCATGGCCACCTGGGCACGCTCTCCCTGTTTGCCATTCCCTGGAATCCTAAGTTTGTAGGGCTTGGGGTTGAGGACCCGCGGCGAATTTGCTTGCCCTCTGGTAGTCACGCCCCCGGAAACTGGTGCAAGAGACCTCAGATGTTACCTCTGGTGGGAGCTGTAGCTGGGAGTTTCGTGCGGTGGGTCCCGTGCCACTCCTGATTCCCCCGTGCGGGCAGGGCTGTTCAAAGTGCCCAGTGGTCGGGACTATTTGTCCATTTGCCGTGTGGTCGGGGCCCTTTGCAGAGCCCAGTGGGCAGGAGTTGGTCACAGGAGCCGAGTGGGGGTGGGGGTAGGGGGTCGTGTGGTTTGCAGCTGAGAACCCGCTGGGGGTGGGATGGGGGGGTGGGGGTGTTGTTTGTAGCGCCAAACCGCCAGAGGCAGTTCACAGACTCAGGCCTGCGGGCCCAGTCCGGCCACGGCCATTTGTATGTTCGCTGCAGTTCACTGCAGTTCGGCAGCAGCCGGCTGGAATGTGTCCCTGATCCGCGTTGTTCCCGGCTGGGAGTGGGGTGGGGGTGTTGTTTGCAGCGCCAAACCGCCAGAGGCATTTCCCAGACTCAGGCCTGCGGGGGGCCCAGTCCGCTGTGGCCGTTCGTACGTTTGCTGCAGTTCGCTGCAGTTTGGCCACGGCTGGCTGGATTGTGTCCCTGATCCGCGTTGCTCCGAACTGGCTGGGGGTGGGGTGGGGGTGTTGTTTTCAGCGCCAAACCACCAGAGGCAGTTCACAGACTCAGGCCTGCGAGGGCCCAGTCTGCCACGGCCGTTCATACGTTTGCTGCAGTTCCCTGCAGTTCGGCCACTGCCGGCGGGATTGTGTCCCTGATCCGCGTTGCTCTGAACCAGCTGGGGGTGGGGTGGGGGTGTTGTTTGCAGTGCCAAACCGCCAGAGGCAGATCCCAGACTCAGGCCTGTGGGGGGCCCAGTTCGCTGTGGCCGTTCGTACGTTTGCTGCAGTTCGCTGCAGTTCGGCGGCCGGCGGGATTGTGTCCCTGTGGGATTGTGTCCCTGATCCGCGTTGCCTAGATTCACTTGCCTGAGACAAATTGACCCCTCCCACAGACTTACTAGTTATCGGCAGGTCTCCTTTCAATGGAATATTGTTAGAAGTTCCTCAGCAGGTCCCATGCAACTGTATTTATGTGTCTCTCTGATACCATTACTGCGGAGGTACAGAAAATGCTGCCTGCTCGCCGGCCGCCATGTTGAAACCTCCTTGATCAGAACTATATTTATTAAAGGAATACAAAAACAAATCAGCCCATTTCCAGAAACATACTGCGCTCCTCCAGAGGATGGATGCCTTGTGCCATCCACCTCAGTAGGGCCTTGCCATTGCCTGAGTCAAGGGAGGGGCGCAGCAGGACAGGGATCAGATCTTATCTTCTTTGGGTTTCTTAGTAGATCTGGCTTAGGACTAAATTAGACTCTGTATAGGAACAAAATTGGTTTGAATTGAAACTAACCACTACCAAGAAAAGAAATTTTAAAATCCTAAATGGAAAAGAGAATTTTTTATTTTGAAGAATTTTATAACTAGAAGGTTCTGACATATCGTAAGAGGTAATAATTTGTCTTCCCTTTCCCCTTGATGCTAGAAGAAGCACAGGTGAAATAAAAAGAACTGAAAGACCTGGCACAGTGGTGCACGCCTGTAACCCAGCAGCTCAGGAAGCTGAGGCAGGAGGATAGTGAGTTCAAAGACAGCCTCAGCAAAAACAAGGCACCAAGAAATTCAGTGAGAAAAATATGAAATAGGGCTGGGGATGTGGCTCAGTGGTCAAGCCCCTGAGTTCAATCTTCGGTAACTGCCCCCCTACAACCCGGCCCCAAAAAAACAGAACTGAAAGAGATGTTAAATGCTGAATTGAGTGCTGAATCTCCAAGACAGGAGGGAGGCTTTTTCCTGGTGAATTTGTTAAGATTTTAAACCTACCAGTTAGGGGTAAGGGCATCCCTGCATGTTAGGTGAAAGAGCCCAGCCTCCCTCAAAGTGTGTCCTTGGACCAGCATCACTGGGAACACTTGGAACTCACTGACTGAGGCCAACTGTTCTGCACAATGACCTCTGATCTTTCCCTTAGCTCCAAGCACCCACACCACATGGAAGGATATGAGGACAACTCTGGGCCAGGCCAGATACCTCATAGATTTCACAGTAATAAATTCACATTGCCACAAGCACCTG
This sequence comes from Ictidomys tridecemlineatus, assembly GCF_052094955.1. Classification (NCBI taxonomy): domain Eukaryota; kingdom Metazoa; phylum Chordata; class Mammalia; order Rodentia; family Sciuridae; genus Ictidomys; species Ictidomys tridecemlineatus. Next base: position 36,465 of record NW_027521142.1, on the reverse strand, counting down.
AAATCATTCAGATATTTCTCTGAATAAATTGACTTTGTACTGTGTGTGAGTGTGTGTGTGTGTGTGTGTGTGTGTGTTTTAAGCAATAAACTGGGCAACATGTAAATTGGATTTAAAATTTTTAATCATTGCTTGTGCTATTGAGATCAAATAGGAATCATTGTTTCCCTGATGTGCATAAGGGTTTTCATGATCACACCATTCTTCCTCGTTTTGGTCATGCCCATTTTTTTTTTTTTTTTTTTTTTACGTTTGAGGAAATGAATCCCTAAGTTTAGTCAGAAAAACATTTCATTTATAGCCAACCAAAAAAAATTCTTTCTTTTTAGACTCTAGACTTATTTATTTTATTTTGTTTATATTTAGATTTTAAAATTAGTTGTGCTTAACTGAAGCACCGACTTTCTATTGAAATTTAAATAATTTAAGCTTCTTAAGGCCCTGAGATTTGGAATTTTAATGAAAGCTGTGTTGGCCTATTAATCATGTGCAATGAATTATTAGAACCAAAAACAAGAATGTCTGGGCATTCAAGATAATAAGACAGTTTACTAATATATGGTATTATCATCAGGTAACAAAGTATCACTACAAATAATAATTATCACATGATAAATTTTCTGAGTCAATTTCTTTTTTGTTTCTTAAATTATAATTGTTAACACATATTAAATGTACAAATTAATGTACATTATGCAAATTACAGGGATTCATTGATGTTTCCCTACTTTCATTAATATATTGTGCATTAATTTCAATTCTTTTTTCTGTAAAATGGCGATAATAGGATATCTTATAGGTTGTTGTGTAAACCAAATAAGTTAATGCATGTAAAAGTTTTATAGGCGTTTAATAAGTGTTAGGTATTTTTATCTAATGTGTGTCTCTATTCGTTACTCAATTTGAATAATCCTGATTGAATTAAGGTATGTAAAAATTCATCTTTTCAAAGAAATTCACTGAGTTTTGATAGAATGGATTATCCGAAATTCAATCTAATTTTTACAGAAAACATGCCACTTTTAAACTACATTAAACAAGGTCTTTAAAGTCAGGCATTTATGTGTATTGAAGCAATCTAAGAAGACTCACACTCAAATTATTTTTCTATGAAATATGCCCTAGATGATTATGATGATTATGGTTATTATTATTGCAGAGCAGAGGGTTTACTATTAAGTTGATCTAATTCCTATGCTGCATTATAAAAATTCTAAGGAGCAAGTACATATTGTGTCACAAAGTGTCATTCATGAATTATGATTGTTAATAATGGATTCTAATTGTGACCATGATGATGATTCAATCTAATGCCCTACATTAATAAAGAGAATAGAGGATAAAAAAAATTGTTTGGGTATCATCCTTCACCCTACCCCACACCCGTGACCTACAAGAAATTAGCCAGTTAAACCAAGGAAAAACTTATATGTAGATAAAATTATATAAACATACATTGGAAGATTTTTTTAATGCCCCATGAAATTGTCCCTCCTGAACTGACCTTTATATTTAAGACCTTTACAATAGCAGTATGCACAATTTAAGCGATTGTATTTTTAAATTTCTGAACATTTACGTTTAGTTTTCCCTTTTACACATCCACAGACCATGTACCAATTTCCCATAGTAAAATCTGCTGGAACTGCCTACTATGTGGAATTTTATTTCTTTTTCTGAAAATATCTAGATATCTACCTATAAAAGAGATTGTAATATTGATCTTTTTGATACGGGGAGTTAAAAGAAAGTACATGTCACTGATGTCTAAATGACTTGAAGTTCATCCAGGTAGTTGATAGAGAAAACAGAGAACGCAAGAAATGTCAAGTACATGTAGCTTCCAGCTCCATTTCAAAGTTGATTTATTGTAAATCAATGCTAATAAGGTAACCTCTTGTTTAGGGAAATTATTTAGAGAAAGCTATACCTACAACTGACCTAGATAGTGTGATGTTTTTAGTCATTCCTGGATAAACTTTTACTGCAATTTTCGTGAACACCAAGTATCACAAGAATCCCTACTTTCTCTATTTCCTTCTCTGCTTTCTCTATTCTCCTGGGGGATTTCATATTCACCCTTTGCTGTAACAGTTGCCTTCAAGACAATGACTCCCAAATCCACACCTGCAGTTCTAGGCTGTCTGTGAAGGGCATTTCCACGTGATTATCCCACAGATAACTTACATTCAACGTTACTCACATCAAATCCACCAAAGCCTCCTCTACATCTGCTATTCCTCACATATTCCTGTTTTCCTGAGTGATCCCACCAGCTAGCCAGCCTGCCCAAACTGATTTGTTGTCTTTACCGTGTCCTCTTCAACTAGGACTTTAAAGTTCTCCATATCCTTCTCCATGAGCTTTTCAGAGATTTTCTCCCCCATTCAACACAGCACATCTTCAGATACAGACCAGTTCATTTTGATCTTGTTTTGGCACTCAGATCACTCTTTTGAACTAAACAGGTGTGTCTAAAACCTGGGGAACCAGGTTTCACAGTTATCAACCCCTGCTCCTTGGGCTCACACGCACAATTCCATGAGTGGGTCTATCTGCGTGTTCTAGACCTAGAGATCTGATGATTTTCTAAAACCCAGTCTATCTCCCTCCAGATGTCCCTGTTTTCAGTCTGCACTCACCTGAAAGAGATTTATGGCCCCCTATTGTTGATACTCTGTAATCATTGATGTCCATGCTCATACCCAAGCCTGGATTCCAGAGACACACCTGGGCTCTCTGGCGTCCCATGGCATGGTGGGGGGTGGGACGTTTTCTGAGGTTTCTATTGCCAAGTACCTTGCTTAGAAATCAGGCCTGACACAGCTTCATAGATCCTAGTCCTGGCCCCATAGGCTGATACCCTGCCACCTTCCCTGAAAAATCAGGCTCCTCAGAATGACCCAGGGCTTGGCAGCATCCACTGTTACTATCCCAACAGCCCCTTGAAGCATAGCTGGAGTCTCTATAAAAACAGGGTACATCTCTATGGAAATGGGCTTCCTCCTCCCGCCCCAGTGTGATGCAGCTCTCAAAGAAGCTCAATAGTGAGGGTCTTTCCATTTATAGCAATTAGGATAACCAAGTGTTCTGAGCTTGCTGAGCCTTAGATTGCAGATTCCTGCTATATTCTTTGAGATTTCTGCCATCAATATTGCCTGAGATGCCAACATGCCATCCCACTAACTATAAGACAGTGTTCTCAGGCAAGACCAATCCCACAATCAATAAGACACACACACACACACACACACACACACACACACACACATGCACACGCCCATCCATCATGGTGAGCAAGGCTTTGTATCTGTGATACAGACCGAATGCACCCACCAATCACATTCACTGCTTCAAACAGATCGTGATAAGGAAACAACTGATGTCACTTGTAAAATGTGATATGTCCTAGACTATCACTGTGGTAAAAAAAGAAGTAGAGAAATGCAAAAATTTGGGAGAAAATACTTAACTTCTTAGAGATCTAAAAAAATATTTAGATGTGGTTCCAAACAATCCTTAGTTAAAAATCATCTTGAAAAAATGCTTTTACTTCTATTTATCAATTTACTTACTTACTTACTTACTTACTTACTTACTTACTTACTTACTTACTGCAGTACTGGGGATTGAACCCAGTGGCACTCTACCATGAAGCTATATCCCCAGCCCTTTCAATTATTTGGGGCGAAAGGCCTTGCAGAGTTTCAAATTTATGATCCTCCTGCCTTAGTCTTCCAAGTACCTGGGATTACAGGCAGGTACCACTCTTCCCCATTAATTACTTATTTTTTAAAATAAGGCTATTTTTAAAAATTGAACTATAATTTGTACTCAAAGAATTCACAGATCTAAAGTGTACAGGTTTATAATATTTTACATATATATGAACTACCAAAAATCAGGATATAAAACATTTCCATCACTTTAGAAAAATCCTTCATGCTTCAACTGATATCACCCCTGAGCTCCAAAAAAAAAAAAAAAGAACACCATTATTACTTGACAATTATAGCTGTTTTGCTAATTTTAGAACTTTATTTAAAGGAAACATACAGTATATTTTTTGTATCTGGCTTCTTTCACCCAGAAAAAATTTTTTTAGATTTGTCAACATTATTAATGTTTCAGTATTTGTGTTTCTAAAGTAACTGCATTATTCCACTGCATGATAAACCGTGATTTGTCTTCTGTCTTTCTGCTGAAGGCATAATATTTGTTTGAGTTAATATAAATTTTTACACAAGAATTTTTGTGAACTGTGCATTAATTTCCTTGGAAATATGCTAGGAATGAGATTGTTTTGAATAGAATAACTACATATTTAACTAAATTAGAAATTACTAAATATTTTTGAAAAGTAAGTGTATAGACTTCAAATTTCACTTTGAGTATCTATCAAAATAGCTAGAAAGCATGTTGTTTTCATCATTATAATAACCAAAAAGAGCAGAAGAAAATGCAAATTAATGACTTTCTTTGACTTTATTAGGGATGAAGATTATAAGGCAAACAACTAACCGAAGTCTGGGGAGAGATAAGCAACCAAAATAATCCAGGCTTTTTTTTTTTAACTATGGGAGAACGCACTAGATACAAAGGAGTTTATTTATAAATAAAACTCAAATAAAAATAGTTAATGGATTGCTAAAGACTAAGTATAGACTGGTTTAAGAGCACAAAGACCCAGAGGGCTATAGACATAAGATGTTTGTATTTTTTATTTTTCTCCATAGATTTCACAAAATGCTCCCAGGAATATAGGGAAGTATTCTGAGAAAGTGTCTTTAACGGTATCATTTCTTGGTTAGGTGGAGGGACAAAGAGCAGCAACAGCAGGCTAAACTCCTCCCAGACCCATTTCCTGATTTTTTGCATAGAACAAAAGCTGTAATCTTCAGGGGCAAGAGTAACAGAAACTGTTACATAATGACACTCCAAGTAAAACCTTTGCAGCTATGGAAAGGAACAGGCCGAAATTTCTAACGTCGGGAGGAATAAGAACTAGGCTCAGCCATATTGCTAGAAAGTGGGTCACTGTGAAGGCCATATCCCTGTGACTGAGTTTAGAGTACCTAAGGCAGAGCTTCCTGGAAACATCAGAAATTCCTTCTCTGTTTCCCACTAGTCCACTAACATGCATTGACTGAAAATAACAGTAGAATACAGCTGAGAATTCTTCAAGAAATAGATTATCTCTGGAGAACAGCGAAAATAGAATACACAAAAGCAAGCAGGGAACAATATTAAAAAAATGAACTCAGCCATATAGAATAAGGATAACATTACAGTCAATTGAGATCAATCCCAGAATGCAAGGCTGGTTCAATATTCAAAAATTCAATCAACAGAATTTCCATAGTAACAGACTAAATAAGAAAAAATATATATCATTTCAATAGATGCAGAGAAAATAAGAAACTTCAATATCTATTTATGATAAAAACTATAACTAAATGAAACTAGGGGCAAAGTCCAGTGGTAGAGTGCATGCTTAGTATGCATAAGGCTCTGAATTCAAAAACCAGCACACATACACCAAAAAAAAAAATACTAGTAAAAAATGGATAGACATTTTCTAACTGGATAAAAGGCATTGAGTAAATGTAATATGCCAGACACATAGCTTATATTATCTCAAAACTTTTTTCAGCAGTTGTGAAATAGACATCATTAATATCCTAAGCAAGGAACAAACTGAGGAATAGAGATGAGCATACTTTTTTACAAACAACATCTAGTAAAAAACAGATGGATTTCAATCCACATCTATCTGGACCAAGAGCCTACTGTTTTACTATAATATTTTTCATTTAAGATTGAAAAAGAAACAGAAATTTTAGTTCAAAACAATGGATCACGGATTAGCATGGGTAACATGATAGAAAATCAGTAATTGTATCTATCATTTTTTTTCAGGAAATGTAATGTTTGGTGAGGTAAATCTTATAATACAAAAGAAGAAAAATACCTAAGTATATATCTTTTTTCAAAATTTCTTGTATCTTATAAAACTTAAAAAAATAAAAGTTTCTACTGAAAAAATAGATCAATGTATTTAAAAGCAGGTGACTTATAATTTTACTTTTAAGAAATAATCAGAGATGATCACAGATACATATGTATGAAAGCTTCTTTTCCAATATTTATGGTACTAAATGGAATGGAAGGATTCTATGTTCAATAAAAAGGGAGATGTTAACTTAATTTCATCTTAGGAAATTAAGATTACAAGGCAAACATCTAAATCGAGTACAACAATATTGGGAAATTTTGCTATGGATATTTTAAAGATAGATAGAGGTAGAATGGGATGAATGCAAAGAGAGCTTTGATTTTGTGACCTGTTCTATTTTTCTGAATAACTTTCTGCATTTTCTTCATTTTTCCACAATGAAAACTTATTACTTGAAATAACAGACATACAAAAAAGAATTCATCACAGTGAAGCACAGTGTTAGGAGGGAGATACTGCAGATTCAATGAGACACAGCGGTTGATAGCTGGTTGTGCATTTTGACCGAGTCTCCATTTATTCTTACAAAAGAGCACCCATGCAAAAGTCTGTGAGAAGTTATGCTCTCTCTAAAGTCACTCCTATACGTCTCTTTCCAGAGTCCAGGCATCTCTGTGTACAATATTATTTGCCATATTGCTGCAGATTAACAAGCCTGTTTGGGGTGCTCTCAGTCCATTCTCATCATGGTCACTTTTTCTCTGTTTTGTAGCTATGATACCATTGGAAATGAGCAATCAATCATTTGTCACTGAATTCATCTTCTTGGGATTTTCCAAACACTCGAACCTACAGGGCTGGTTGTTTCTGCTCTTTCTGGTCATTTACCTGACCACTATCCTGGGGAACATGCTCATAATAGTGGCCACCAGAGTCAGTCCTGCTCTCCACACTCCAATGTACTTTTTCCTCAGCAATTTGAGCTTCTTGGACGTCTGCTACACATCCACCACCCTCCCAGTACTGCTGGTGAACTTCTTTTGGGAGAAGAAGGCCATTTATTATGAGGGCTGCCTTTCCCAGATCTTCTTATTGGTGACAAGTGCTTGCACAGAAGGCTTCTTACTGGCAGTGTGGACAGTATGACTGCTGTGTGGCCACCTACCGTGCTCCTCAGTACCCAGTCATCATCAGTGTAAAGGTCTGTGTTGGCCTGGTGACTGGGTCCTGGCTGTGTGGGCTGGTGAATTTGGTCACACACACGGTGCTGGCGATCACACTCACTCTGTGTGTGCCCCACCAGTTCAGTCGCTTTCTCTGTAACACCCCATTACTCCTGAAGTTCTCCTGCTCAGACACCTCTGTCAATGTGTCTGCGCTCCACGTGGTCAGTGCCACCATCGGCATGAGTCCCTGCCTCTTCACTCCAGGCTCCTATGCACTCATCATGGCGGCCATCCTGATGATTCCCTCTGCCCAGGGCAGGAGAAAGGCCTTCTCCACCTGTGCGTCCCCCCTCACTGTCATTGTGGTCTTCTATGGAACAGCCAACTTCCACTATGACAGGCCCAGAGAAAGCTCCACATGGACACCCTGCGCTCTGTGCTCTTCTGTGTGGTGAGCTCCCTTTTGAGCCCCGTCATTCACAGCCTGAGAAGCAACGAGGTCCAGAGTGCCCTAAAAAAGCTGTCTGGAGTGTGTGCATCCCTTTGCACGATCAAAGTCTAGACCAATCTTTGAACTGGAGTATACAGTCATCTGAAAAAAGATGCCTCACAGGGACTTGTAGGCACCTGGTTAGAGAGTCTGTATCTGGAGCTTCAACTCCAACTCCCACTTTTAAAATCTCTGTTACTCTTTTCTCTCCGCTCTTTTCACAAACACCCTTTTCCCACTTTCAGGTTCAAGTGTGTCGGACACCTTGTGTGGGTGTTCAGCACCATCTCAGTCTTTCTGTGTTCTCCCCACACCAGAGGGACAGAAAGTACGAGAACCTCGTTTCCCACACTCCCCTGCATGCAGGCCTCCATTTTAGGAGGTTCTGTCAAGATCAGCCAAACACTAGGCAGAGAGGAAGAAAAAGAAGGAAGAAAGCGGGTTCTTTTAAATCCCATAGAGGCAGCAGCAAACCAGCCCTGTAGAGGCAGAAACTAATCTCCTTGGTGCCAGGAGTTGTGTGTGCAGGCTCCTAGACAGCTGTTCCTAAATATGGGTCACAATAGCGTGGAATGAGTGTCTCTTTCCAGGGAAGTTAGGGTTTCCATATATGGGGTGGTGTCACCTGCCCTATTTTCCTTTTTTCTTCCAGATCTCCCAACTATTTTATAACTTTTTACTGTGTCAACTTCCACTATTCTAAGACATCAAGAGACGTTCTTCATTTCTACCTGACCATGGTGGCACTAACCACAATAGTTGTTTACATCAGAAATGGTTCTAGATAACAGATCTGAGGAGGTAGGTTGGAAGTTGACCTGAGGGAATTAAATATGATGATGATGTCACAGCTCATGGGAAAAAAGACATGATAATTCCTGGTGTGCAATGACCCAACAGAGACTTTAAGTTATCGTGGTCTGAAATCCAATGTCTATGGAAAACTGAGCTTTGGAATAACACCATCGACCTTCAGGGTGGGAAGGAATATTACAACATGACTACAGACTGCTGTTACTGATTGGAGTGGGAGACTTACAGAAAGAAAATGATAGGTTCAAGCATTATATTCCTCCTACAAGTTAGGTTCAGATCATCAGAAATATTTTCTCTCTGGAAACTGATAAAGGTTAATATCAGAATAAAACATCCAATTCTCCAAATTGCAGAAGTACAAAGAAAATTATAAATCCACAATTTCTCCAGGTCTCTCTTATGTCAATTAGGACATTAATGGGGGAATGATTGAGACCCTGTTAATTAGAATGGCAAAATACCAGTGGAATTAGACAAATCTCAGAGCCTTGAACCCTGAAATCTCCAATAACCCTCTTTGCTCTCAGAAGCAGCCCCTCCTCCCCCAAGGAGACTAGCTTTTTCTATATTGAAGACCCTATGGTGACTCTACCTGGGCAATTGTCTTTTTTTTTTAAGAGAGAGTGAGAGGGGAGAAGAGAGGAGAGAGAGAGGGAGAGAGAGAGAGAGAGAGAGAGAGAGAGAGAGAGAGAGAGAGAGAGAGAGAGAATTTTTAATATTAATTTTCTAGTTCTCGGTGGACACAACATCTTTGTTGGTATGTGGTGCTGAGGATCGAATCCGGGCCGTACGCGTGCCAGGCAATCGCACTACTGCTTGAGCCACATGCCCAGCCCAATTGTCTTTAAGATGCTCATCCATCATCCCACATTGTCACCAGACTCTTAATTGGGGTCTGATCATAGAACGCATCAGGTAAGAGTATAAAATATAGCCCAGGAGAGTATAAGGGTCGCACCAAAATAAAAGGTAAATATTTTACTGTATTTTGTTAATAGGAGTCTTAAGAATATATAAGAAAATTTGTTTGAGTCTTCTAGACCAAAGAAGTCAGGACATATTGCTGGATCATCTGGAATGCATTCATAGGGACGTAATCACCAGAAATGTTAGGGCCAAGGATTTTCCTGAGCCACGGGGAGTGGCTATTAGACTCTCTTTGGTTGATGGACTGAAATCTGGACTCAGTGTTTGCTTAAGTTCAATGACCAATATGATCCTGGAATAATGGAGAGAACGGTGATAAGAAATAAATAAGGTGTTGGATAGCGTGTTATGTGACCACTTCCCTGGCCTCACAACTTGATCTGGAGGAGGGCCTGGAGTACCAGCCTTTGCCAAGGCCTCGTGGACATGCGTTCAGAAGGCAGCACCAGATCTTTGTGAAACCCGCAGCCGCTGTCCTCGGCAGCCTGGGAAGACATTAACAGATGGAATCGTTGAAACGGGCTCCCTGATTTCAGTGAGAATAAGGGGACCCTGAAGTAGAAGAGGCCATGTGGTGGAGCAGTGATCAGAACATTTGAATCTGTAGAGATTTTTGACAGTGGTAAATGATCGTGGTTTTTATACATGGGAAAAAATGGGCACCCTCCTAGAATAGTGCCTGTCCCATGTAATGTGAAACTCTTCTTTTCACACTTCATTGATGCATTGTAGTGGTCCATAATGGTGGGTTTTGCTAACACACATTTGAACATGCACACAAAATAACCATGAACTTTGGCCAATATGATTCCAATATTTTCCTTTTCCTCACCTCCTCCCCTGGTGCCTTGATTCTACTGATCTACCTTCACTTTCATGATGAGACTTCCTTTCCAACTTTTCTTCCTTTCCCCCCTCTAGCTTTAACAGAGTAAAAACATACGGCCCTTAACTTTCTGAGTTGCTTATTTTCCTTAATGTTTTGAAGATCCAGTCAGCTTCCAGCATGGCATATTTTTGTTCTTCTTTATGGCTGAATGAAATTCCAGTGTGCATATACCAGATGTTCTTTATCCATTCGTCCACTGATGTCACCTCGGCTGGTTCATGGGCATGTATGTGTTATTATAGTATGATGACTTCTATCCGCTGTGATAAATACCAAGCAGAGGTAGAGCTGGGTCGCAGGGTGGTCCATGGCTACTCCTGAGGAGCCTCCATCCTGATTTCCGTGGTGGTTATGCTGATTTACATGCCCACCAACAGGGTGAAAGTGCTCCTTTCTCTCCAATTCTCTCCTTGTCACACTGGTTTCTGTTTGTATTCTTGGTGGTTGCCGTTGTCACTGAAGTGAGATGAATTCTCAGGGTAGTCTTGTATTGCAAGTATTTTCATATATTTGTTTGCCACTCAAATATTTTCTTCTAAGACGTGTCTGCTTAGTTCATTTAGTTTCCCATTTGGTAATTGGGTTATATGATAATTGGGTTATTTAATAATTGTAGGTTTGATGTTAAGTTTTTGAGTTCTTTATTAATATTCTGAATATTCATCCTCTTTTAGAAGAGCCCCTCATAAAGATTTTCTCCCTTTCCGTAGGTTCTCTCTTCATATTCTAATTGTCTCTTTTGCTGTGCAGAACCTTCTTAATTTCACGCGATCCCATTAGCTAACTTTTGGTGTTATCTCCTGAGCTTTGGCATCCCATTGAGAAAGACATTGCCTCTGCCTGTAGGTTGGAGTATTGACTTTGTTTTTTTCTAGAAACTGCATAATTTCTGGTCTAGTGCCTAGGTCTTTAATGCATTTTGAGTTGATTTTTTGCAGGTGAGCAATAGTTCAGGTCTCATTCCTCTGCATTTGGACAGGGGTGTAGAAGGTCTGTTTAAGAGAGTAGATGTTAAAGACTGGGGTGCAGAAGAACTGTTGCAGAGAGCAAAAGTTGGAGACTGAGGTGCAGAAGGACTGTTACAGAAAGTAGAGTTTGGAGACTGGGGTGCACAAGGATCATTGCAGAGAACAGAGTTTTCAGACTGAGTTGCAGAATAACTGTTGCAGAGAGCAGATGTTGGAGACTTGGGTTCAGAAAGACTTTTGCAGAGAGCAGAGGTTGGAGACAATGGTGCAAAAGGATGGTTGCTGACAGCAGAGGTTAGAGTCTACTGTGCAGAAGGACCATTGCCGAGGTCATAGTTTGGGAACTGAGCTGCAGAAAGATTGTTACTGAGAACAGAAGTTGAAGACTCTGGTGCAGAAGCACCCTTACAGAGAGCAGAGGTTGGAGACTGCAGTACAGAAAAACTGTCACAGAGAGCAGAGGTTGGAGACTGGGATGGAGAAGAACTCTTTCAGAGAGCAGATGTTGAAGTCTGGGGTGCAAAACGACTGTTCCAGAGAGCAGAGGATGGAGACTGGGGTATAGAAAAACTGTTTCAGAGAGAAGAGGTTGAAGACTGAGTTGCAGAAGGCCTGTTACAGAGGGCAGAGTGTGAGGACTGAGGTTGAAAATGACGGATACAGAAAGCAGTGTTTGGATACTAGGGTGCATAAGGACCCTTACAAAGAACAAAGTATGGAGACTGCAGTACAGACGGACTTTTACAGAGAGCAAAGTTTAAAGAGTGGGGTGCAGAAGAACTGTTATAGAGAACAGAGTTTGGAGACTGGGGTGCAGAAAGATTGTTGGGGTGAGCAGAGTATGGAGAATGGAGGTAGAAGGACTGTTGCAGAGAGCATAATTTGAAGACTGGGTTATAGAAGGACTGTTGCAGAGAGCAGATGTTGGAGACTTAGGTGCAGAAGGACTGTTGCAGAGAGTAGACGTTGGAGACTGATGTTCAGGAATAATCTTACAGAGAGCAGAGGTTAGAGAATGGGGCGAAGAAGGCCTGTAATAGAGAGCAGAATTTGGAGACTGGGGTGCAGAAGGACTGTTAGAGAGAGCAGTTTGGAGACTGGGTTTCAGAAAGATCTTACAAAGAGCAGAGGTTTGAGAATGAGGTGAAGAAAGACTGTTGCAGAGAGCAGAGGTTGGAGACTGGGGTGCAGAAGGACTGTTACAGAGTGCAGAGGTTTGAGACTGGGGTGAAGTAGGACTGTTGAAGAGAACAGAGGTTGGAGACTGGGGTGCAGAAGGACCTTTGCAGAGAGAAGAGGTTGGAGACTGAGGTGCAGAATTATTGTTACAGAGAGCGGAGTTTGGAGACTGATTTGCAGAAGGACTGTTTCAGCGAGCAAAGGTAGGAGACTGGTGTGCAAAAGGATCTTACAGAGAGTGAATGTTGGAGACTGGGGTGCAGAAAGAATGTTGCAGAGAGCAGAGGTTGAAGACTGGGGTACAGAAGGACTAATAGAGAAAGCAGGTGTTGGACACAGGTGTGCAGAAGGACCGTTACAGAGAGCAGAGGTAGGAGACTCCGGTTTAGAATGACTGTTACACAGAGCAGAGGCTGGCAACTGGAGTGCAGAAGGACAGTTACACAGAGCAGAGTTTGGAGACTGGGGTGCAGAAGAACTGAAAGAGAAAGCAGATGTTGGAGACCGGGGTACAGATCGACTATTACTGAGACCAGAGGTAGGAGACTCCGGTTCAGAAGGACTGTTACAGAGAGCAGAGGTTGGAGACTGGGGTGCAGAAGGACTGTTACAGAAAGCAAACTTTAAAGACTGGGGTGCAGAAAACCTGATAAAGAAAGCAGATGTTGGAGACTGGGGTGCAGAAATACCGTTACAAAGAGCAGAGGTAGGAGACTCTGGTTCAGAAGGACTGTTACAGAGAGCAGAGGTTGGAGACTGGGGTGTACAAGGACCATTGCAGAGAGCGAGGTTGGAGACTGAGGTTTAGAAAAAATGTTGCAGAGAGCAGAGGTTAGAGACTGGGGTGCAGAAGGCTCGTTGCAGAGAGTAGAGGTTGGAGACTGGGGTGCAGAAGGCCTCTTACATGGATCAGTTGTTGGAGACTTGAGTCTAGAAGGCCTGTTACAGAGAGCAGAAGTTGGAGACTAGGGTGCAGAAGGACTGATACAGAGAGTAGAGTTTGCAGACTGGGTTTCAGAAGGATTTTACAGAAAGCAGAGGTTGGAGACTGAGGTACAGACGGACTGTTACAGAGAGCAGAAGTTGGAGACTGGGGTGCAGAAAGATTGTTGTAGAGAGCAGAGTTTTCAGACTGAGGTATAGAAGAACTGTTGCAAAGAAAAGATGTTGGAGACTGGGGTGCACAAGGACTGTTGCAGCGAGGAGACGTTGAAGACTGGGGTGCAGAAGGATCATTGGAGAGAGCACAGGTTGGAGACTGGGGTGCAGAAGGACTGATACAGAAAGCAGAGGTTGGAGACTGTGCTACAGAAGGCCTGTTACAGAGAGCAGAGTTTGGAGAAGGGGTCCAGAATGACTTTTTCATATGGCAGAGTTGGAAACTGTTTTGCAGAAGGATCTTACAGAAAGCAGATGTTGGAGACTGAGGTGCAGAAGGACTGTTACAGAGAGTAGAGGTTGGACACTGAGATGCAGAATGATCGTTGCAGAGAACAGAATTTTAAGTCTAAGGTGCCAAAGGACTGTTGCAGAGAGCACATGTTGGAGACTGGGTTCAAAAGGACTGTTACAGAGAGCTGAGGTTGTAGACTGGGGTGCAGAAGGATCGTTGTAGAGAGAGGAGGTTTGGTACTGGGGTGCAAAAGGATTGTTATAGAGAAATGACTTTAGAGAAGGAGGTGCAGAATGGCTCTTACAGAGAGCAGAGTTTGGAGACTGGCTTGCAGAAGGATCTTACAGAGAGCACATATTGGAGAATGACGTGCAGAAGGACTGATGCAGAGAGCAGAGGTTGGAGACTGGGGTGCAGAAGGACGGTTACACAGAGCAGAGGTTGAAGACTGGGTTGTAGAAGGACTGTTGCAGAGAGCAGAGGTTGGAGACGTGGGTGCAGAATGACTGTTGCAGAGAGCACAATTTGGAGACTTAGGTGCAGAAGGACTGTTAAAGAGAGCAGAGTTTGGAGACTGGTGTGCAGAAGGACTGTTACAGAGAGCAGAGTTTTGACACTAGGGTACAGAAGGACTGTTGCAGAGAGCAAATGTTGTAGACTGTGCTTTAGAAGAACTGTAGAAGACATCACAGTTTAGAGAATTGTGTGCAGAAGTAAGGTTGCAGAGAGCAGAGGTTGAAGAAAGAGGTGCAGAAGGACTATTACAGAGAGCAGAGGTTGGAAACACTGGTGCAGAAGGACGGATACAGAAAGCAGAGGTTTGAGATGGTGGTGCAGAAGGACTATTACAGAGAGCAGAGGTTGAAGACTGCGGTACAGAAGGACTGTTACAGAGAGCAGAGGTTGGAGAATGGGGAGCAGAAGAACTGTTGCAGAGAACAGAGTTTGGAGACTGGGGTGCAGAAGGACCTGTGCAGAATCCAGAGGTTGGACACTGTGGTGGAAAAGGAATGTTACGGAGAGCAGAGTTGGAAAACTGGGATGCAGAAGGATATTACAGAAAGCAGAGATGGTAGACCGAGGTGCAGCAAGACTGTGACAGAGAGCAGACATTGGAGACTGGGGTGCAGAAGGATCGTTGCAGACAACAGAGTTTCCCAACTGAGGCGCAGAAGGACTGTTTCTGAGAGCAGATGTTGAAGACTTGGTTGCAGAAAAACTGTTGCAGAGAGCATATTCTGGAGACTGGGATGCAGAAGGATCATTGCAGAGAGCAGAGGTTGGACACTGGGGTGCAGAAAGACTGTTACACAGAGTAGAGTTTGGAGACTGGGGTGAAAAAGGACTGTTGCAGGGAGCAGCTGTTGGAGACTTGGGTGCAGAAGGACTGTTGCAGAGAGCAGAATTTGGAGACTGAGGTCCAGAAAGACTGTTGCAGAGAGCAGACGTTGGAGACTGGAGTGCAGAAGGACCGTTACAGAGAGCAGAGTTTAGAGACTGCAATACAGGAGGACGGTTACATAGAGAAGTAGTTGGAGATTGGGGTGGAGAAAAAATGTTTCAGAGTGCAGATGTTGGAGACTGGGGATTAAAAGAACTGTTGCAGAGAGCAGAGTTTGGAGACTGGGGTGCAGACGAACTATTGCAGAGAGCAGAAGTTGGAGACTGAGGTGCAGAAAGAATGTTACAGACAGCAAAATTTGGAGACAGGGGTACAGAATTACTGATACAGAAAGCAGAGGTTGGAGACTGGGGTGCAGAAGGACCGTTACAAAGAGAAGAGGTTGGAGACTGAGGTTCAGAAGGACTGGTGCAGAGAGCAGATATTAGAGAATGCGGTGCAGAAGGACTGTTAAAGAGAGCAGAGTTTGGAGACTAGGGTACAGTAGGACCGGTGCAGAATCCAGAGGTTGGAGACTGTGGTGGAAAAGGTATATTACACAGAGCAGAGTTTGAAAACTGGGATTCAGAAGGATCTTACAGAGATTAGAGTTTAGAGACAGGGGTGCAGAAAGACTGTTAAGGAGAGGAGATGTTGGAGACTGGGGTGCTGAAGGCCTGTTACAGAGAGCAGAGTTTGGAGACTAAGGTAAAGAAGGCCTGTTAATCACAGCAGATTTTGAGGACTTTGGTGCAGAAGGATTGTTATAGAGAGCAGAGTTAGGATACTGGGTGGCAGAAGGATCTTACAGAGAGCAGAGTTTGGAGACTGAGGTGAAGGAGGACTGTAAAAGAGAGCAGTGGTTGGAGACTGAGGTGCAGAGGGATCTTGCAGAGAGAAAAGGTTTCAGACTGAGGTGTAGAAAGACTTTTACAGAGAGCAGAGGTTGGAGACTGAGGTGCAGAAGGACTGTTACAGGGAGCAAATTTTGGAGACTGAGTTGCAGAAGGATCTTTCATAAAGGAGAGTTTGGATACTGAGGTGCAGAAGGACTGTTACAGAGAGCAAAGTTTGGCGTCTGGGGTGCAGAAGGATTGTTGCAGAGAGCAAAATTTTCAGACTGAGGTGAAGAAGGACTGTTGCAGAGAGCAGATTTTGGAGACTGGGGTGAAGAAAGATTGTTACAGAGAGCAGAATTTGGAGACTGTGGTGCAGAACAACTGCTACAGAGAGCAGAGGTTTAAGACTGGGGTGCAGAATGCCTGACACAGAGAGGAGAGTTATGAGACTGTGGTGCAGAAGAACTTTTACAAGGAGCAGAGTTTTGAGACTGGGTTTAAAAGGATCTTACAGGGAGCAGAGGTTTGAGACTGAGGTTCAGACGGACTGTTGCAGAGAGCAGATGTTGGAGACCGCAGTACAGAAGGACTGTTGCAGAGAGGTGAGGTTGGAGACTAGGGTACACAAGAATTTTTCAGAGAGGAGATGTTGGAGACTCTTGTTCAGAAGGACTGTTGCAGAGAGCAGAAGTTGGAGAATGGTATACAGAAAGACTGTTGAAGAGGGCAGAGTTTGGAGACTGAGGTGCCGAAGGACAGATAATGAAAGCAGAGGTTGGAGACTGACGTGCAAAAGGACCTTTACAGAGAGCAGAGTTATGAGACTGTGGTACAGAAGGACTATTACAGAGAGCAGAGTTTGGAGACTGGGGAGCAGAAGGACTGTTGCAGAGTATAGAGGTTGGAGACTGGGGTGCAGCAGGACCATTGCAGAAACCAGATGTTGGAGACTGGCATGGAGAAGAAATATTACAGAGAGCAGATTTTGGAAACTGGGGTGCAGAAGGATCGTTGCAGTCAGCAGAGTTTCCAGACTGAGATACAGAAGGACTGTTACACAGAGCAGAGGAAGTAGACTGAGGTAAAGAAGGACAGTTACAGAGAGCAAATGTGGGAGACAGGGGTGCAGGACTGATACAGAGAAGAAGTTGGAGACTGAGGTACAGAAGGAGTGTTACATAGAGCAGAGGTTGGAGACTCGGGTGCAGAAGGATAATTACAGAGAGCAAAGTTTTCAGACTGAGGTACAAAAAAACTGTTGCAGAGAGCAGATGTTGGAGATTGGGGTGCACAAGGACTGTTGCAGCGAGCAGAGATTGGAGACTGGGTTGCAGAGGGATCATTGCAGAGAGCAGAGGTTGGAAAGTGGGGTGTAGAAGGCCTTTTACAGAGAGAAGAGTTTGAAGACTGAGGTGCAGAAGGACTGTTACAGAGAGGAGAGGTTTGAGACTGGGGTGCAGAAGGACTGTTGCAGAGATCAGAGGATGGAGACTGGGTTGGAGAAGGACTTTTGCAAAGAGCAGATGTTGGAGACTGGGGTGCAGAAGGAATTTTGCAGAGTGAAGTAATTAGAGACTGGGTGCATTAGGACTATTGTAGACAGCAGAGGTTGCAGACTGAAGTACAGAAGGACTGATAAAGACAGCAGAGTTTCGAGAATGTGGTGCAAAAGGACTGATACAGAAAGCAGAGGTTGGACAATGTGGTGCAGAAGAACCCTTACAGACAACAGAGGTTGGAGACTGCAGAACAGAATGACTGTTACAGAGAGCAGAGGTTTTAGACTGTGGTGCAGAATAACTGTTGTAGAGATCAGAGTTTGGAGACTTCAGTGCAGAAGGACCATTGCAGAAAGCAGTGGTTAAAGACTTGTTTTCAGAAAAATCTTACAGAGAGCAGAGTTTGCACACTGAGGTGCAGAACGACTGTTGCAGAGAGGAGAGGTTGGAGATTGGGGCGCAAAAGGACTTTTGCAGAGAACAGAGGTTGGAGTTTGAGGTGCAGAAAGACTATTACAGAGAGTAGAGGTTGGAGACTGGGGTGCAGAATGACTGATATATAACACAGAGTTTGGAGACTCGGGTGCGTAAGGACCGTTACAGAGAGCAGAGGTTGCAGACTTCAGTACAGAAGGACTGTTACAGAGAGAAGAGGTTGGAGACAGGTGTGCAAAATTATCTTACAGAGAGCATAGGTTGGAGACTGGGGTACAGAAGGACTGTTGCAGAGCAGATCATGGAGACAAGGGTGTAGAAGAACTGTTACAGAGAGCAAAGGTTGTAGACTGGGCTGCAGAAGCATCATACAGAGAGCAGAGTTTGGAGACTGAGGTGCAGAAGGACTGTTGCAGAGAGCAGAGTTTGAAGACTGCGCTTCAGGAGGACTGATACAGAGGGCAGAGTTGGGAGACGGGTGTGCAGAAGCATCTTACAGCAAGTGAAGTATGGAGACTGAGGTATAGAAAGACTGTTGCAGAGAGACTGGAGTGCAGAAGACCTCTGACAGAGAGCAGAGATTTGAGACTGAGGTGCAGAAGGACTGTTGCAGAGAACACAATTTGGAGACTGGGGTGCATAACGTCAGTTGCTGAGAGAAGAGGTTGGAGACTGATGTGCAGAAGGACTTTTACAGAGAGCACAGGTAGGAGACTGGGGTGCAATGAATGTTGCAGAGAGCAGAGGTTAGAGACTGGGGTGCAGGAGGACTTTTACAGAAAGCAGAGTTTAGAGACCGAGGTGCAGAAAGACTGTTAAAGAGAGCAGAGGTTGGAGAGTGGGTTCAGAAGGACTTACAGTGAAAGCAGATGTTGGAGACTTGGGTGTAGAAGAAAAGATAAAGAGAGCAGAGATTGGAGACTCCGGTACACAAGAACTGCTACAGAGTTCAGAGGTTGGAGACTGAGGTGCAGAAGGACTGTTGCAGACAACAGAGGTTGGAGACTAGGGTGCAGAAGCACCTTTGCAGAGAGAAGAGGTTGGAGACTTAGGTGCAGTATTATTGTTACGGAGAGCAGAGTTTGGAGACTGGGGTGCAGAAAGACAGTTTCAGTGAGCAGAGTTTGCCAGACTGGGTTTCAGAAGGGTCTTACAGAAAGAAGAGGTTGGAGACTGATGTACAGAAGGACTGTTACAGCGAGCAGAATTTGGAGACTGGGGTGCAGAAGGATTGTTGCAGAGAGCAGAGTTTTCAGACTGAGGTACAGAAGAACTGTTGCAGAGAGCAGATGTTGGAGACTGGGTGAACAAGGACTGTTGCAGAGAACAGAGGTTGGAGACAGGGTGCAGAAGGATCGTTGCAGAGAGAAGAGATTGGAGACTGGGGTGCAGAAGTCCTGTTACAAAGAGCAGTGTTTGGAGACTGGGGTGCAGAATGACTGTTACAGAGAGCAGAGTTTGGAGACTGCATTGCAAAAGGATGTTACAGAGATCCGAGTTTGGAGACTGAGGTGCAGAAGCACTGTTGCAGAGAGTAGAGTTTGGAGACTGGGCTGCAGAAGGAATGTCACAGAGAACAAAGTTTGGAAACTGGTGTTCAGAAGGATCTTATAGAGACCAGAAGTTGGAAACTTGGGTGCAGAAGGACTGTTGCAGAGAGCAGACGTTGGAGACTGGGGTGCAGAAGGATCGTTGCAGAGAGTAGAAGTTGGAGACTTGCATGTAGAAGGACTGTTGCAGAGAGCAGATGTTTGAGACTGGGTTTTAGAAAAACTTTTGCAGAGAGCAGAGGTTGGAGACTGAGGTGCAGAAGGACTGTTACAGAGAGAAGAGTTGGAGACTGGGGCGCAATTGGACCGTTACAGACAGCAGAGTTTGGAGACTGCAGTATAGGAGGACAGTTACCTAGAGCAGAGTTTGGAGACAGGGGTGCAGAACGACTATTGCAGAGAAAAGGGTTTTGAGACTGGGGTGAAGAAGAAATGTTGCAGAGAGCAGAGATTGAAGACTCAGTTGTAGAAGGACTTTTACGGAGAGCAGAATTAGGAGACTGAGGTACAGAAGGACTATTACAGAGAGCAGAGTTTGAAGACTGGGGTCCAGAAGGACTGATACAGAGAGCAGAGGTTGGAGACTGGGTGCAGAAGGGCTGTTTCAGAGTTCAGAGTTTGGACACTAGGTTGCAGAAGGATATTATGTAGAGCAGAGTTTGGAGTCTGAGGTGCAGAAGGATTGCTACAGAGAGCAGAGTTGGGTGACTGAAATGCAGTAGGATCATTGCTGAGAGCAGAGTTTGGAGACTGGTGTGAAGAAGGATCATTGCAGAGAGCAGAGTTTGGAAACTTTAGTGAAAAAGGACGATTGCAGAGAGCAGATGTTGGAGACTGGGATGCAGAAGGACTGTTGCAGAGAGCAGAGTTTGGACACTGGGTTGCAGAAAGACTGTTACACAGAGCAGAGGTTGAAGACTTGGGTGTAGAAGAACTGTTGCAGAGAGCAGAGTTTGGAGACTGGGTTAGAGTAGGACTGTTACAGAGAGAAGATGTTTGAGACTGAGAAAAACTGTTAAAGAAACTGATACAGAAAGCAGAGGTTGGAGACTTGGGTTCAGAATGAACCTTAACGAGAGCAGAGGATTGAGACTGCAGTATAGAAGGACTGTTACATAGAGCAGAGTTTGGAGACTAGGGTACCGAAGGACTTTTGCAGAGAGCAGAGTTTGGAGACTGAGGTGCAGAAGGACTGTAAAGGAGAGCAGAGTTTGGAGACTGTGGTGCTGAAGGACTGATACAGAAAGCAGAGGTTGGAGACTCGGGTGCAGAAGGATCTTACAGAGAGCAGAAGTTAGAGACTGCGGTAAAGAAGGACTGTTACAGAGATCAGAGTTTGGAGACTGGGGTGGAGAAGGACTTCTTCAGAGAGTAGATGTTGGAGACTGGTGTGCAGAAAAACTGTTGCAGAGAGCAGAAGTTGGAGACTGGGGTGCAGAAGGATTTTTGCAGGGAGTAGAGGTTTTATATGACGTGCTGAAGGACTCTTGCAGACAACAGAGGTTGGAGAATGGGGTGCATAAGGACCGTTGCAGAGAGCATTTATTGGAGACGGAGGTGCAGAAGGATTGTTACAGAGAGCAGAGGTTGAAGACTGAGGTGAAGAAGGACTGTGACCAAGAAAAGAGTTTGGAGACTGGGGTGCAGAAGGATCTTTCAGAGAGCAGAGGTTGGAGACTGGGCTGCAGACGAACTGTTGCACAGAGTAGAATTTGGAGACTGGGGTAGAGAAGGACTGTTACAGAGAGAAGATATTTGAGACCTAGATGCCGTAGGACTGTTACAAAGAGCAGAGGTGGAGACTGGGGTGCGGAAAGACTGATACAGAAAACAGAGGTTGGAGACTTGGGTCCAGAATGAACCTTAACGAGAGCAGAGGCTGGAGACTGCAGTATAGAAGGGCTGTTACAGAGAGCAGAGTTTGGAGACTAGGGTACAGAAGGTCTGTTGCAGAGAGCACAGGTTGGAGAATGAGATGCAGAAGGACTTTTGCAGAGAGCAGAGTTTTGAGACAGAGGTGCAGAAGGACTGTAACAGAGAGCAGAGTTTGGAGACTGGGGTGCTGAAGGACTGATAGAGAAATCAGAGGTTGGAGACTGGGGTGCAGAAGGACAGTTGCAAAAAGCATTGGTTGGAGACTTGGGTGGGGAAAAAATGTTACAGAGAGCAGAGTTTGGAAACTTGAGTGCAGAAGGATCTTACAGAGAGCAGAAGTTAGAGACTGAGGTACAGAAGGACTGTTACAGAGATCAGAGGTTGGAGACTGGGGTGAAGAAGGAATTCTTCAGAGAGTAGTAGTTGGAGACTGGGGTGCAGAAGGATTGTTGCAGTGAGTAAAGGTTTGATATGACGTGCTGAAGGACTCTTGCAGACAACAGAGGTTGGAGAATGGGCTGCAGAAGGACCGTTGCAGAGAGCAGATTTTGGAGACTGAGGTGCAGAAGGATTGTTACAGAGAGCAAAGGTTGGAGACTGAGGTGAAAATGGACTGTTACAAAGATCAGAATTTTAGACTGGGGTGCAGAAGGATCTTTCAGAGAGCAGAGTTCGGAGACTGGGGTGCAGACGAACTGTTGCACAGAGTAGAGGTTGGAGACTGGGGTGCAGAATAACTGTTACAGAGAGCAGAGTTTAGAGACTGGGTTGCAGAAAGTTCTTACATAGAGCAGAGGTTGGAGACTGATGTGAAGAAAAAATGATACCCAGAGCAGAGTTTGGAGACTGGGGTGCAGAAGGACTGTTGCCAAAAACATAGGTTGGAGACTGGCGTGCATAAGAAACGTTGCAGAGAACAGAGGTTGGAGACTGAGGTAGAGATGGAATGCTACAGAGAGTAGAGTTTGGAAACTGGGGTGCAGAAAAATTTACAGCGAGCAGAGGTTGGAGACTGGGGTGCAGAAGGACTTTTGCTGAGAGCAGAGGTTGGAGACTGGGTTGCAAAAGTATCATCGCAGAAAGCAGAGGATTAAGACTGAGGTGCAGTAGGACCATTGCAGAGGTAAGAGTTTGGGAACTTAGATGCAGAAAGATTGTTGGAGATTACAGAGCTTGGGAACTGGTGTGCAGAAGAATCGTTGTAGAGAGCAGAGGTTTAAGACTGGGGTTCAGAAAGACTGTTACAGAGAACAGAGTTTGGAGACTGCGGTGCAGAAGTCCTGTTACAGAGAGCAGAGTTTGGTGAAGGGATGCAGAACAACTGTTACAGAGGGCAGAGTTCGGAGACTGGGTTGCAGAAGGATCTTAAAAAGAGTAAATGTTGGAGACTGAGGTGCAGAAATACTGTTACAGAGAGTAGAGGTTGGAGACTGAGGTGCAGAAGGATTGTTGCAGAGAGCAGAGGTTGGAGACTCAGGTGCAGAAGGACTGTTGCAGATAGCAGAGTTTGGAAACTGGGGTGCGGAAGGACTGTTGCAGGGAGCAGGTGTTAGAAACTTGGGTGCAGTAGGACTGTTGCAGAGAGCAGAATTTGGAGACTGGGGTTCAGCAGGACTGATACAGAAAGCAGAGTTTGGAGACTGGGGTTTATAAGGACCATTACGGAGAGCAGGGTTTAGAGACTGCAATATAGGCGGACTGTTACAGAGAGCAGAGGTTAGAGAATTGTTTATAAAAGAACTGTTTCAGAGTGCGGATGTTGGAGACTGGGATTCAGAAGAACTGTATCAGAGAGCAGAGGTTGGAGACTGAGATGCAGAAAGAATGTTACAGAGAGCAAAATTTGGAGACTGGGGTGCAGAATTACTGATACAGAAAGCAGAGGTTAGAGACTGGGTTGGAGAAGGAATGTTACAGAGAGCAGAGTTTTGAAACTGGGGTGCAGAAGGACCTTATAGATGACAGAGGTTGGAGACTGGGGTGCAGAAGGAGTGCTCAAGAGAGGAGACGTTGGAGACTGGGGTGCAGAAGGACTGTTGCAGAGAGCAGCTGTTTTAGACTGGGATGCATAAGAATCGTTGCAGAGAGCAGAGGTTGGAACTGGGGTGGAGAAAGATTGTTTAAGAGAGCAGAAGTTTGAAACTGAGTTGAATTAGAATCGTTGCAGAGAGCAAAAATGGAGACTGTGGTGCAGAAGGATCGTTACAGAGAGAAGAGGTGGGAGACTGCGGTGCAGAAGGACTGTTAAAGAGAGCACAGGTCGGAGCCTATGGTGCAGAAGGAATGTTGCAGAAAGCAGAGGTTGGAGACTGGGGTGCAGAAGGAATGTTTGAGAGAGCAGAGGTTGGAGACTGAGATGCAAAAGGACTGTTACACAGAGCAGACGTTGGAGGCTGGGGTGAAGAATTATGATACAGAAAGCAGAGGTGGCAGACTGGGGTGCAGAAAGACCATTACAGAGAGCAGAGTTTTGACACTAGGGTACAGAAGGACTGTTGCAGATAGCAGATGTTGTAGTCTGTGGTTCAGAAGAACTGTAGAAGAGAGCAGAGGTTAGATAATGGGGTGCAGAAGTAAGGTTGCAGAGAGCAGAGGTTGGAAAAAGAGGTGCAGAAGGACTATTACAGAAAGCAGAGGTTGGAAACTGAGGTGCAGAAGGACGGATACAGAAAGCAGAGGTTTGAGATGGTGGTGCAGAAGGACCGTTACAGAGAGCAAAGTTTGAAGACTACGGTACAGAAGGACTGTTACAGAGAGCAGAGGTTGGAGAATGGGGAGCAGAAGAACTGTTGCAGAGAACAGAGTTTGGAGACTGGGGTGCAGAAGGACCGGTGCAGAATCCATTGGATGGAGACTGTGGTGGAAAAAGAATGTTACAGAGAGCAGTGTTTGAAAACTGGGATGCAGAAGGATCTTATAGAAAGCAGAGATTGTAGACCGAGGTGCAGCAAGACTGTTACAGAGAGCAGACGTTGGAGACTGGAGTGCAGAAGGATCGTTGCAGACAGCAGAGTTTCCAGAATGAGGCGCAGAAGGACTGTTGCAGAGAGCAGATTCTGGAGACTGGGATGCAGAAAGATCATTGCAGAGAGCATAGGTTGGACACTGGTGTACAGAAGGACTGTTACATAGAGCAGAGGTTGGAGACGTGGGTGAAGAAGTACTTTTTTAGAGTCCAGATGTTGGAGACTTTGGTGCAGAAGGACTGTTGCAGAGAGCAGATGTTGGAGACTCGGATGCAGAAGGATCATTGCAGAGAGCAGAGGTTGGACACTGGGGTGCAGAAGGACTGTTACACAGATTAGAGGTTGGAGACTGGGGTGAAGAAGGACTCTTGCAGGGAGCAGGTGTTGGAGACTTGGGTGAAGAAGGACTGTTGCAGAGAGAAGAATTTGGAGACTGAGGTCCAGAAGGACTGTTGCTGATAGCAGAGTTTGGAGACTAGGGTGCAGAAGGACCATTACAGAGAGCAGAGTTTAGAGACTGCAATACCGGAGGACTGTTACAGAGAGAAGTGGTTGGAGATTGGGGTGGAGAAGAAATGTTTCAGAGGGCAGATGTTGGAGACTGGGGTGCAGAAAAACTGTTGCAGAGAGCAGAGTTTGGAGACTGGGGTGCAGAAGAACTGTTGCAGAGAGCAGAGGTTGGAGACTGAGGTGCAGATAGAATGTTACAGAGAGCAAAATTTGGAGACAGGGGTACAGAATTATTGATACAGAAAGCAGAGGTTGAAGACTGAGGTGCAGAAGGACCCTTACAGAGAGCAGAGTTTGGAGACTGAGGTTCAGAAGGACTGTTGCAGAGAGCAGAAATTAGAAAATGGGATGCAGAAGAACTGTTAAAGAGAGCAGAGTTTGGAGACTAGGATACAGTAGAACCGGTGCAGAATCCAGAGGTTGGATACTGTGGTGGAAAAGGAATGTTGCAGAGAGCAGAGTTTGAAAACTGCGATGCAGAAGGACCTTACAGAGAGCAGAGTTTGGAGACAGGGGTGCAAATGGACAGTTGAGAAGAGGAGATGTTGGAGACTGAGGTTCTGAAGGCCTGTTGGACAGAACAGAGTTTGGAGAGTAAGGTAAAGAAGGCCTGTTAATGACAGCAGAGTTTGAAGACTGGGGTGCAGAAGGATTGTTATAGAGAGCAGAGTTAGCATACTGGGTGGCAGAAGGATCTTACAGAGAGCAGAGTTTGGAGACTGAGGTGAAGGAGGACTGTTAAATAGAGCAGTGGTTGGAAACTGGGGTGCAGAGGGATCGTGCAGAGAGAAAAGGTTTCAGACTGAGGTATAGAAGGAATTTTACAGAGAGCAGAGGTTGGAGCCTGAGGTGCAGAAGGACTGTTACAGGGAGCAAATTTTGGAGACTGAGTTGCAGAAGGATCTTTCATAGAGGAAAGTTTGGAGACTGAGGTGCAGAAGGACTGTTACAGAGAGAAAAGGTTGGAGTCTGAGGTAGAGAAGGATTGTTGCAGAGAGCAAAATTTTCAGACTGAGGCGAAGAAGGACTGTTGCAGAGAGCAGATTTTGGAGACTGGGGTGAAGAAAGATTGTTACAGAAAGCAGAAGTTGGAGACTGGGGTGCAGAACAACTGCTACAGAGAGCAGAGGTTGGAGACTGGGGTGCAGAAGGCCTGATACAGAGAGCAGAGTTCTGAGACTGGGGTGCAGAAGAAGTTTTATAAGGAGCAGAGTTTTGAGACTGGGTTTAAAAGGATCTTACAGGGAGCAGAGGTTTGAGACTGAGGTTCAGAAGGACTGTTGCAGAGAGCAGATGTTGGAGACTGCAGTACAGAAGTACTGTTGTAGAGAGGTGAGGTTAAATACTAGGGTACACAAGGACTTTTACAGAGAGGAGATCTTGGAGTCTGTTGTTCAGAAGTACTGTTGCAGAGAGCAGAAGTTGGAGAATGGTGTACAGAATGACTTTTGCAGAGAGCAGAGGTTGGAGACTGTGGTGCCAAAGGATGGAAAATGAAAGCAGAGGTTGGAGACTGACGTGCAAAAGGACCTTTACAGAGAGCAGAGTTTGGAGACTGAGGTACAGAAGGACTATTACAGAGAGCAGAGTTTGAAGACTGAGGAGCAGAAGGTCTGTTTCAGAGTACAGAGATTGGAGACTAGGGTGCAGCAGGACCGTTGCAGAAACCAGAGGTTGGAGACTGGCGTGGAGAAGGAATATTACAGAGAGCAGATTTTGGAAACTGTGCAGCAGAAGGATCTTATTAGTCAGCAGAGTTTCCAGAATGAGATGCAGAAGGACTGTTACACAGAGCAGAAGAAGAAGACTGAGGTGAAGAAGTATAGATACAGAGAGCAGATGTGGGAGACAGGGGTGCAGGACTGATACAGAGCAGAAGTTGGAGACTGAGGTATAGAAGGAGTGTTACAGAAAGCAGAGGTTGGAGACTCGGGTGCAGAAGGATTATTTCAGAGAGCAAGTTTTCAGACTGAGGTACAGAAGAACTGTTGGAGAGAGCAGATGTTGGAGACTGGCGTGCACAATGACTGTTGCAGCGAGCAGAGGTTGAAGACTGGGGTGCAGAGGGATCGTTGCAGAGAGCAGAGGTTGGAGACTGGGGTGCAGAAGGCCTTTCACAGAGAGCAGAGTTTGGAGACTGAGGTGCATTAGGACTGTTACAGAGAGCAGAGATTGGAGACTGGGGTGCAGATGGACTGTTGCAGAGCAGATTATGGAGACCAAGGTTCAGAAGAACTGTTACAGATAGCAGAAGTTGTAGACTGGGGTGCAGAAGCATCATACAGAGAGCAGAGTTTGGAGACTGAGGTGCAGAAGGATTGTTGCAGAGAGCAGAGATTGGAGACTGGAGTCCAGAAGGACTGATACAGAGAGCAGAGTTGGGAGACTGGGGTGCAGAAGCATCTTACAGCGAGCGAAGTATGGAGACTGAGGTGCAGAAAGAGTGTTGCAGAGAGCAGAGGTTGGAGACTGGGGTGCAGAAAGACTGTTATAAAGAGCAGAGTTTGGAGACTGGGGAGAAGAAGGACTGTTGCGGAGTACAAAGGTTTGAGACTGGGGTGCAGCAGGACCGTTGCAGAAAGCAGAGGTTGGAGACTGGCGTGAAGAAGGAATATTACAGAGAGCAGATTTTGGAAACTGGGGTGCAGAAGGATCTTTCAGAGAGCAGAGGTTTGAGACTGAAATGCAGAAGGATCATTGCAGAGAGCAGAGTTTGGACACTGGGGTGCAGAAGGACTGCTGCAGAGAGAAGATGTTTGAGACTGGGGTGCAGAAGGACTCTTGCAGAGAGCAGACGTTGAAGACTGAGGTGGAGAATGACTGTTACAGAGAAAGCGGTTGGAGACTGGTGTATAGAAGGACTGTTGCAAGGAGCAGAGGTTTCAGACTGAGGTACAGAAAGATCGTTGCAGAGAGCAGAGGTGGAGACTAGGCTGCAGAAGGACTGTTACACAGAGTACACGTCACAGACTGGGGTGCAGAAGGAATGTTGCAGACAGCAGTGGTTGGAGACTGGGGTGCATAAGGACTGGTGTAGAGAGCTAAGTTGGATATGAGGTGCAGAAGGACTGTTACAGAGAGCAGAATATGTAGACTGGAGAGCAGAAGGACTGATACAGAAAGCAGAGGTTGGAGACTGGTGTGCAGAAGGACTGTTACAAAGAGCAGAGTTTTTAGACAAGGTTGCAGAAGGATCTTACAGAGAGCAGAATTTGAAGACCGAGGTGCAGCAGGACGGTTAAAGAGAGCAGAGGTTGGAGACTGGGGTTCAGAAGGCCTGTTACTGAGAGCAGAGTTTGGAGAAGGGCTCCAGAAGGACTGTTACTGATGGTAGAGTTTGGAGACTTGGTTGCAGAAGGATTTTACAGAGAGCAGATGTTGGAGACTGAGGTGCAGATGGACTGTTACAGAGAGTAGAGGTTGGAGACTGAGGTGCAGAAGGATCATTTCAGAGAACAGAGGTTGGAGACTGGGGTACAGAAGGATCGTTGCAGTCAGCAGAGTTTCCAGACTGAGATGCAGAAGAACTCTTACACAGAGCAGAGGTTGAAGACTGAGGTGAAGAAGGACAGTTACAGAGAGCAGATGTGGGAGACAGGGGTGCAGGACTTATACAGAGCAGAAGTTGGAGACTGAGGTACAGTAGGAGTGTTACAGAGAGCAGAGGTTGGAGACTCGGGTGCAGAAGGATAATTGCAGAGAGCAGAGTTTTTAGACTGAGGTACAGAAGAACTGTTTCAGAGAGCAGATGTTGGAGATTGGGGTGCACAAGGACTGTTGCAGCGAGCAGAGATTGGAGACAGGGGTGCAGAGGGATTGTTTCAGAGAGCAGAGGTTGAAAGTGTTGTTCAGAAGGCCTTTTACAGAGAACAGAGTTTGGAGACTGAGGTGCAGGAGGACTGTTACAGAGAGCAGAGATTGAAGACTGGGGTTCAGACGAACTGTTGCAGAGCAGATTATGGAGACTAGAGTGTAGAAGGACTGTTACAGAGAGCAGAGGTTGGAGACTGGGGTGCAGAAGGACTGTTGCAGAGATCAGAGGATGGAGACTGAATTGGAGAAGGACTTTTGCAGAGAGCAGATGTTGGAGACTGGGGTGCAGAAGGAATTTTGCAGAGAGCAGTAATTGGAGACTGGGTGAATATGGACTATTGCAGACAGCAGAGGTTGCAGACTGAATTGCAGAAGGACTGATACAGACAGCAGAGTTTCAAGAATTTGGTGTAGAAGGACTGATACAGAAAGCAGAGGTTGGACAATGTGGTGCCGAAGAACCCTTACAGAGAACAGAGGTTGGAGACTGCGGTACAGAATGACTGTTACAGAGAGCAGAGGTTTTAGACTGTGGTGCAGAATAACTGTTGTAGAGATCAGAGTTTGAAGACTTCGGAGCAGAAGGACCATTGCAGAAAGCAGTGGTTGAAGACTGGGTTTCAGAAAAATCCTACAGAGAGCAGAGTTTTCACACTGAGGTGCAGAACGACTGTTGCAGAGAGGAGAGGTAGGAGATTGGGGCGCAAAAGGACTTTTGCAGAGAACAGAGGTTGGAGTTTGAGGTGCAGAAGGACTGTTACAGAGAGCAGAGGTTGGAGACTGGGGTGCAGAATGACTGATACATAACAAAGAGTTTGGAGACTCGGGTGCGTAAGGACCATTACAGAGAGCAGAGGTTGCAGACTGCAGTACAGAAGGACTGTTACAGAGAGCAGAGGTTGGAGACAGGTGTGCAAAATTATCTTACAGAGAGCATAGGTTGGAGACTGGGGTGCAGAAGGACTGTTGCAGAGCAGACTATAAAGACAAGGGTGTAGAAGGACTGTTACAGAGAGCAGAGGTTGTAGACTGGGCTGCAGAAGCATCATACAGAGAGACGAGTTTGGAGACTGAGGTTCAGAAGGACTGTTGCAGAGAGCAGAGATTGGAGACTGGGCTTTAGAAGGACTGATAAAGAGGGCAGAGTTGGGAGACTGGTGTGCAGAAGCATCTTACAGCGAGCGAAGTATGGAGACTGAGGTGCAGAAAGACTGTTGCAGAAAGATTGGAGTGCAGAAGGCCTCTGACAGAGAGCATAGATTTGAGACTGAGGTGACGAAGTACTGTTGCAGAGAACACAATTTGGAGACTGGGGTGCATAAGGACAGTTGCTGAGAGAAGAGTTTGGAGACTGATGTGCAGAAGGACTTTTACAGAGAGCACAGGTAGGAGACTGAGGTGCAAAATGAATGTTGCAGAGAGCAGAGGTTGGAGACTGGGGTGCAGGAGGGGTGTTACAGAAAGCAGAGGTTAGAGACTGAGGTGCAGAAAGACTGTTTAAGAGAGCAGAGTTTGGAGAGTGGGTTCAGAAGGACTTACAGTGAAAGCAGATGTTGGAGACTTGGGTGTAGAAGAAAAGATAAAGAGAGCAGAGATTGGAGACTCCGGTACACAAGAACTGCTACAGAGTGCAGAGGTTGGAGACTGGGGTGCCAAAGGACTGTTGCAGAGAACAGAGGATGGAGACTGGGGTGCAGAAGCACCATTACAGACAGAAGAGGTTGGAGACTTAGGTGCAGTATTATTGTTACAGAGAGCAGAGTTTGGAGACTGGGGTGCAGAAAGACTGTTTTATTGAGCAGAGTTTGCCAGACTGGGTTTCAGAAGGGTCTTACGAAAAGAAGAGGTTAAAGACTGATGTACAGAAGGACTATTACAGCGAGCAGAGTTTGGAGACTGGGGTGCAGAAGGATTGAATCAGAGAGCAGAGTTTTCAGACTGAGGTACAGAAGAACTGTTACAGAAAGCAGATGTTGGAGACTGGGTGAAAAAGGACTGTTGCACCAAGCACAGGTTGGAGACAAGATGCAGAAGGATCATTGGAGAGAGCAGAAGTTGGAGACTGGGGTGCAGAAGGACTGATAAAGAGTGCAGAGTTTGGAGACTGGGGTGCAGTAGGCCTTTTACAAAGAGCAGTGTTTGGAGACTGGGGTGCAGAATGACTGTTACAAAGAGCAGAGTTTGGAGACTGGTTGCAGAAGGATCTTACAGAGATCCGAGTTTGGAGACTGAGGTGCAGAAGCACTGTTGCAGAGAGGAGTTTGGAGACTGAGAGCCAGAAGGACCATTGCAGAGAGCAGAGTTTGGAGACTGAAGTGCATAATGATTGATACAGAGAGCAGAGGTTGGCGACTGGGTTGCAGAAGGACTGTTGCAGAGAGCAGAGGTTTTAGACTGGGGTGTAAAGGGACTGTTGCAGAGAGTAGAGGTTGGAGATTGGGGTGAAGAAAGACTGTAGCAGAGAGCAGAGGTTGGAGACTAAGGTGCAGAAGGACAGTTACACAGAACAAAGGTTGGAGACTCGAGTGCAGAAGGACTAATACAGAAAGCAAAGCTTGGGGACTCATGTGCAGAAAAACCCTTACAGAGAGCAGTGGTTGGAGACTGCAGTGCAGAAGAACTGTTAAAAAGAGCAGAGGTTGGAGACTGGGGTGGAGAAGATCTGTTTCAGAGAGCAGATGTTGGAGATTGGTGTGCAAAAGTACTGTTGCAGAGAGCAGAGGATGAAGATTAGGCTTCAAGAGAACTGTTTCAGAAAGCAGAGGTTGCAGACTGAATTGCAGAGGGACTGATACAGAGGGCATATTTTGGAGACTGTGGTTCAAAACGACTGATACAGAAAGCAGAGGTTGAATACTGGAGTACATAACGACACTTACAGAGAAAAGACTTTGGAGACTGCAGTATAGAAGGACTGTTACAAACAGCATGGGTTCGAGACTGGGGTGCAGAAGGATCATTGGGGGAAAGCAGAGTATGGAGACTGGGGTGTAGAAAGACTGTTGCAGAGAGCAGAGTTTGGAGACTGGGGTGTAGAAGGACTGTTGCAGAGAGCAGACGTTGGAGACTGGGGTGCAGAAGAACAGTTTCATAAAGCAGAGGTTGGAGACTGCATTACAGAAGGACTGTTACAGAGAGCAAAGTTTGGAGACAGGTGTGCAGAATTATCTTACAAAGAGCATAGGTTGGAAACTGGGGTGCAGAAGGACTTTTAAAGAGAGCAGAGTTTTGAGACTTGGGTGCAGAAGGACTGATACAGAGAGCAGAGTTTGGAGACTGGGGTACAGAAGAAATGTTGCAGAGTGCAGAGTTTTAAACTGGCGTGCAGAAGGACTGTTGCAGAGAGCAGAGGTTGGAGACGGGGTGCAGAAGGACTGTTAAAGAGAGCAGAGGTTGAAGCCTTTGGTGCAGAAAAACTGATACAGAAAGCAGAGTTTGGAGACGGGGTTGAAGAAGGACCGTTACAGAGATCAGCGGTTGGATACAGGTGTGCAGAAGGATCTTACAGGGAGCAGAGGTTTGAGACTGGGGTGTAGAAGGAGTGTTGCAGAGAGCAGAGGTTGGGGACTGGGGTGCAGAAGGACTGTTGTAGAGAGCATATTAAAGACTGTTTTGCAGAAGGACTGTTACAGATAGCAGAGTTTAGAAACTGGGGTGAAGAAAGATCGTTGCAGAGAGCAGAGATTAAAGACTCGTGTGAAGAAGGACTGTTACAGAGAGCAGAGGTTGGAGACTGGGGTGCAGGACTGATACAGAAAGCAGAGGTTGGAGACTGGGGTGCAGAAGGCCTGTTACAGAGAGCAGAGTTTGGAGACTGGGGTGCAGAAGGACTGTTACAGAGACCAGAGTTTGGTGACTGGGTTGCAGAAGGATCTTACAGAGATTAGAGGTTGGAGACTCAGGTGCAGAAGCACTGTTGCAGCGAGTAAATTTTGGAGAATGAGGTGCAGAAGGACCGTTGCAGAGAGCAGATGTTGGAGACTGGGGTGCAGAATTATTGTTGCAAAGAGAAGAGGTTGGAGATCGGGTTCCATAAGGACTGTTGCAGAGAGCAGAATTTGGAGACTTAGGTGCAGAAGGACTTTTACAGAGAGCAGAGGTTGGAGACTGGGATGCAGAAGGACTGTTGCAGAGAACAGAGGTTGAAGACTGGGGTGCAGAAGTATCGTGGAAGAGAGCAGAATTTTCAGCTGAGGTGAAGAAGGACTAATGCAGAGAGAACATGTTGGAGACTGGGGTGTCGAAAGCCTGTTACAGAGAACAGAGTTTGGAGAAAGGGTGCAGAAGGCCTGTTACAGAGAGCAGATTTTTGAGATTGGTTTGCAGAAGTATCTTCCAGAGAGTAGAGGTTTGAGACTGAGATGCATAAGGACAGTTACAAAGAGTAGAGGTTGGATACTGAGGTGCAGAAGGTCAATTGCAGAGAGCAGAGGTTGAAGACTGAGGTGCAGAAGGACTGTTACAGAGAGCAGAGTTTGGAGACTGAGGTGCAGAAGGACTGTTGCATAGATTAGATGATGAAGACTGGGGTTCAGTAGGACTGTAGTAGAGAGCAGACATTGGAGACTGTGGTGCAGAAGGACTGATACAGAAAGCAGTGTTTGGAGACTGGGGTGCAGAAGGACGGTTACAGGGAGAAGAGTTTGGAGACTGCGGTACAGAAGGACTGTTACAGAGAGCAGAGTTCGGAGACGGGGTTGCAGAAGGATCTTACAGAGAGCAGAGTTTGGAGACTCGGGTGCAGAAGGACTGTTGCAGAGAGCAGACGTTGGGAACTGTGGTGCAGAAGGAACCTTCCAGAGAGCAGAGGTTGGCAACTGGGGTGCAGAAGGACTGTAGCAGAGAGCAGAGGTTGGAGACTGAGGTGCACAAGGGCTGCTACAGGGAGCAGAGTTTGGAGACTGGGATGCAGAAAGACTGTTGTAGTAAGCAGAGGTTGGAGACTGAATTGGAGAAGGAATGTTACAGAGAGCAGAGTTTGTAAACTGGGGTGCGGAAAGTCTGTTACATAGAGCAGAGTTTGGAGACTGCAGTACAGAAGGACTGTTACATAGAGCAGACGTTGGAGACTGTGGTGCAGAAGGACTGTTGCAGAGTAGATGTTGAACACTGGGGTGCAGAAAGACTGTTGCAGAGAGCAGAGGTTGGAGACTGTGGTGCAGAAGAACTGATAAAGAAAGAAGAGTTTGGAGACTGGGATGCAGAAGCACCATTACAGAGAGCAGAGGTTAGAGACTATGGTACAGAAGAACTGTTGTAGAGAACAAGGTTGAAGACTGGGGTGCAAAGGGCCCATTGCAGAGGGCAGACGTTGGAGACTGCGGTGCAGAAGAAATGTTACAGAGAGCAGAGTGTGAAAACTGTTGTGCAGAAGAATCTTAAAAAGAGGAACGTTTGGTGACTGGGGTGCAGAACGATTGTTGCAGGGAGCAGACATTGGAGTCTGGGGTGCAGAAGGACTGTTGCAGAGAGCAGATGTTGAAGGCTGACGTGCAGAAAACCTGTTACAGAGAGCAGTGTTTGGAGACTGGGGTGCAGAAGGACTAATACTGAGAGCAGAGTTTGGTGACTGGGGACCAGAACGATCTTACAGATAGGAAATTTTTGAGACTGGGGTGCAGAAGGATTGTTGCAGAGAGCAGACTTTGGAGACTGCGGTGCAGAAGGACTAATACTGAGAGCAGAGTTTGGTGACTGGGGACCAGAATGATTTTACAGAGAGGAAATTTTTGAGACTGGGTTGCAGAAGGATTGTTGCAGAGAGTAGAATTTGGAGACTGGGGTGCAAAAGAATCGTTGCAGGGAGTAGATAATGGAGACTGGTGTACAGACGGACTGTTCTAGAGAGCAGAGTTTGAAGACTGGGGTGAAGAAGGACTGTTGCAGGGAGCAGTTGTTGAAGACTGAGGTGTAGAAAAACTGTTACAGAGAGCAGTGTTTAAAGACTAAGGTGCAGAAGGACTTTCGCAGAGAGGAGAAGTTGGAGACTCAGTGCAGAAGGACTGTGCAGAGTGCAGTGTTTGGAGACTGGGGTGCAGAAAGACTTACAGAGAATAGATGTTAGAGACTGCTGTACAGAAGGACTGTTAAAGAGAGCAGAGGTTTGAGACAGGTGTGCAGAAGGATCTTACAGAGAGCAGAGTTTGGAGATTGGGGTGCAGAAGGATTGTTGCAGAAAGAAGATGTTGGATACTGAGGTGGAGAAGGCCTGTTACACAGAGGAGAGCTTGGAGACTGGGGAGTAGATGACCTGTAACATACAGCAGAGTTTGGAGACTGAGTGGCATAAGGATCTTAAAGAGAGCAGAGGTTCGTTACTGAGGTGCCGAAGTACTGTCAGAGAGAGCAGAGGTTGGAGACTGGGGTTCAGAAGGATCCTTTCAGAGAGCAGAGTTTTCAGAATGAGGTTTAGAAAAACTGTTGCAGAGAGCAGAGGTAGGAGATGGGGTGCAGAAGAACTGTTGCAGAGTGCAGAGGTTGGAGACTTGGGTGTAGAAAGATCATTTCAGAGAACATAGGGTGCAGACTGGGGTGCTTAAGGAGTGTTACAGACAGCAGAATTTTGAGACTGGGGTGAAGAAGGAGTGTTATAGAAAGCAGAGTTTGGAGACTGGTTTTTAGAAGGATCTTACAGAGAGCAGAGGTTGGCGACTGAGGTGCAGAAGGACTGTTACAGAGAGTAGATGTTGAAGACTGAGGTGCAGAAAGACTTTTGCAAAGAGAAGAGGATTAAGACTGAGGTGCAGAAGGACTGTTGCAGAGTGCCGAGTTTGGAGACTTGGGTGTAGGACTGTTGCAGAGAGCAGAGGTTGAAGTTTGGTGTTCCAAAAACGGGTACAGCGAGCAGAAGTTAGAGACTGAGGTGAAGAAGGATTGTTACAGAGCACAGGTTGGAGACTGAGTGCAGAAGGACTGATAGAGAAAGCAGAGGTTTGAAAGTGGGGTGCAGAAGGACCGTTATAGAGAGAAGAGTTTAGAAACTGCAGTACAAAAGTACTGTTACACAGAGCATAGTTTGGAGACTGGGGTTTAGACGGACTGCTGCAGAGAGCAGAGGTTGGAGACTGGGGTGAAGTAGGACAATTGCAGAGTGCAGGGTTGCAGACTGTGGTGGAGAAGAACTGTTAAAGAGCAGAGTTTGGAGACTGTGGTGCAGGAGGAATTATACAGACAGCAGAGGTTGGCAACTCAGGTGCAGAAGGACCCTTAAAGGAAACAGAGGTTGGATACTGCGGAACAGATAGTCTTTTACAGAGAACAGTGTTTGGAGACTGGGGTGCAGAAGAAGTGTTGTAGAGAACAGAGGTACAAGACTGGGGTGCAGAAGGATTGTTGCAGAGACCAAAGGTTGGAGACTGGGGTGCAGAAAGACTGATACAGAAAGCAGAGTTCGGAGACTGGGGTGCAGAAGGCCTGTTACAGACAGCAGAGTTTGGAGACTGGGGTGCAGAAGGATTGGTACAGAGAGCAGAGTTTAAATACTGGGTTGCAGAAAGATATTAAGGAGAGCAAATTTTGGAGACTGAGGTGCAGAAGCACTGTTACAGAAAAAAGAGGTTGGAGACTGAGGTGCAGAAGAACCATTACAGAGAGCAGACATTGGATACTGAGGTGCAGAAGGATTGTTACAAAGAGCAGAGTTTGGAGACTGGGGTGCAGAAGGACTGATACTGAAAGCAGAGGTTGGAGACTCGGGTGCCGAAGGACACTTACAGAGAGGAGAGATTGGAGACTGAGGTGCAGAAGGACTGTTGCATATACCAGAGGTTGGAGACTGCGGGGAAGAACTGTTACAGAGAGCAGAGGTTGAAGC